>NC_043702.1:150150726-150222560 GCF_006229205.1 Suricata suricatta | reverse complement strand
GGGGAGCGCCGGGCTTGGGTCCCCGCCGCCCCGTTTCCCCCGCTGGGCCGGGCGGGGGCTGGGGGAGGGGCGGGCCGCGGGGGACGCCGGCGGGGGAGCCGGGGACATGTGGAGGGAGGCGGCCGCCGGGGCTGACGGAAGCAGGGCTCGGGGATGTGGCTCTGGGATGTGAAGAAGGCAGCGGATCGCGCGGAGAGCAGCCAAAGCGGCGGGGGAGGGGGCGGCTGGGCCTTAATCCCCGCTGCCCGCGGGGAGGCCCGATCCGCCCCAAACTGTTGCTGGGCAGAGGGGCGCCCGGAGACGTCGGCGAGCCGAGAGGTGGCAGAGGGGATAGGGAAGGCGGGACAGGGCGGACTGGCGGGTTGGAAGCTCTCCGGGGACGCGGTGACTTCCCCTTCCTTGGAGCTCGGGTGTCCGTGCGGAGGGACAAGGTAGCCTTGGTGTCTGTTCGAAGTATCTGGAACCTGGAGCTAAGCTTCTCCCGGACCGGCGGGGTCTGTCCGCAGCCAGGGATGGGACATTTGGGGTGGGGGATGGGCCGGGCTTGGGCCCAGCGCGGGGCTGTGGGAGTGGGGCGCGGAGTCGGAAGGACAGCTCCGGGCCCACCGCAGCACCCAGGAGACAGGAGGGGTTGGCCAGCCACAGGTGGCCCGTCTGTCCTGCGGGCGAACGGCGGCGCAGGCTTTGGCTGCCCAACCAGCGAGGAGCCGCTCACTGGGTGGGGGGTTGGGAGCGAGTAACTGATCTCCATTTAGGGCTGTGCTGAGAAACTAAAGAGGCGCAGGAGACCTGGGCCCTTGGGGTGGGCCCTGGGGGTGTGGCCGTGCTCCCCCTCCGTCCCTGCGCTTCCTCCTCCGCCTAAAGAACAGGAAGGAAAATGCCAGCTGGGCTTGGTGCTCCCTTCCTCTGGCTGCCGCAGCTCCCATATGTTGGAGCCGACGCAGCTTCTAATTGGGCGACTGGCAGGGTCGGAGGGGGTGGGCCGGACACAGCGTTCAGTTGTCAGAGATGCACGGGTCGGTCCTCAGCTCAAGCACCCCAGGTGGTGGGGTCAGAGACAGAACAGCCTCCCCAGGTCAGAGGAGTAGAAGTGGCTCCCCACCAGCGCCGTCGCCGTCATTGAGATTGGGGTCTTTCCTTGCACCCCCAGGCCAACAGCAGACTCTCTCTTCCCTGCCAGCCTGGGATGGGCCCTGGCCCAGTGTCGGCTTCTTCTTCCTGAGTGAGAAAGCTTGGATCTGTTCCCACTGCCCACCGCTTCTTAACGTTCCCGGAGGCAAAGAGCACTGGGCATTGGGTGGGCAAGGTCCGTGTATAGGGCACTGAGGCCCCCACCCCTTACCTGTGGGCCCTGTTGTTATTAGAAAAAAGTCTGATGTAGGTGGCCTGACCCACCTTCCTGGCTGGCCAGGTGCCCTTGTGTGGGGAAGGTGGAAAGAGAAGGGCATAGCTGGGGGTCTGAGCCTTCCAGGCCCTTTTCTTGCCCCTGGGCTGGCTCACACCGAGGCTCCTCCGTCCTGCCTTGGGGGTCCCTCCAGGCCAGGATGGGACCTCATTATCTGGAAGGGATGGAACTTGGGCCTCAGTGCCTGCCAGGGGCCTGGGGGACACCTGGTATTAGGAGCGTCCCCAACCCCCCCCCTTGCTTGCCCCCCTGGAAGGAGACAGCCGAGCTGGTGGGAACTCAGGGGTCTGTTGGGACAGCAGGCTTCCTCTGTAACTGTTCACAGTTGCTCCCCACTGCCATCCTTTCTCCCTGTGCCTCCCTCCTTCCTGCTCTTTCTCTTTTCCCTCTATCCTCCACCCGCATCATTTCCTTGTCTCCTTCTCTGTCTCCCTGATCTCCAAGACCTCTCCCTCCCTCCCTTCCTGCTCTGTTTCCACCTTTGCCCGCCTTCTTTTCTGCAAACTGCAGCGTAAACCACAAGGCAGACATGTGCACTCCCCGACATCCTGAAGGTGGGGACACATGCACTGTTGACTTTGCTGTATTCCTTTTACAGAGGAGGAGCCTGGGCTGGCAGGCCGGGCAGCTGCATTTCCCTGGGATGCCCCCTGTACCCTGCCATTTGCCCCCTCTTAACCCATCCCCCATTTTTTTATTTGAAAGGAAAAAGAAAATCCATTGCTTTAAAAAACAAATAATTCAATAATTTGTTGAGCACCTACTATGTGCCTGGTACTATTTTAAGAGCTGAGGATACAACAATTAAACAGACCTCCATGTCGGTCACATGGTGGCTCAGTTAAGTGTCTGACTCTTGGTTTTGGCTCAGGTCATGATCTCACAGTTTGTGCACTGACCGTGTGGAGCCTGCTTGGGATTCTCTCTCTCTCCCTCTCTCTGCCTCTCCCCTGCTCATGCTGTCTCTGTCACTCTCAAAATAAATAAATACACTTTAAACAAACCTCCATGTCTCAGAGCAGAACCAAACTTGTATTTGGACTTCCCCAGCTGATTAGTTCTGTGTCCACCAGGTTTTTTCAAAGACCCACTGCTTACGGTGGGGTAGGGGGGACAATTCTAGTAAATTGTCATCATCATTACAGTGAGTGAGTGACCTCTAGCCTGACAAGCCCATCTCCACAACATACCACTTACCACAAAGCTTACAGACCCAGGATCATCCTGTCCTTAAGACATTTCTGATCTGAAGGGCTGGACCCGTGTCGTGTCTCACCATTTATCTGAGGGGTGGAGGAGAAGGCCACTGTGTTAGACTGAGAAGGGAGAAAGAAACAAATGTGTTATTTGGCACATACCAAGCACCAGTCCGTCAGGACCTTTACGGAAACTGTCTCAGTCAACGTTCCTGACCTTCTAAAGTCTAGATTACCGTTCCTGTCTTCACGGTTAGCATATCGAGGACCAGAGAGAAGAAGCCACTGGCTCCAGGTCACACAGGTCTCTCTTTTGAAACCACTGACTGTAATTCCTTTGGACTTTATGATGTCTGTGGCATCTGGTCACTTGCACAGTTATCTGAAGTTACATTGTAACCAAATTTTTCAGAAGCATACCTTCTCTACTCAGTTAGGGTGCTAGAAGAAGATTCTCTGAATGGTTGCATGAATAAGCTGTCTCAGGTGATCAGGCGAGGCTGTTTGGAGGAGTTGGGACCCTGAGAGAGGAGGCAAGGACAGTGGATCTTCCTCATCCCACACAGATCCATGACAAGCTGTAGGTAGGCAATGAGCCTCCCCCCCTCCACCTGCACCCCCACTTTGCATCCAGGTAGAATTGATGGGAAATTGCTGTTTTCATTCAGGGTCAGGGTGTTGGAGCTTGGTCCACAGCCAGAGTAATGAGTCAATTTCACTGGGTTCTCAGCCTCCTTCGGCAAGTCTGGACTCTATAAATGAACGAGCCAAGGCCAAGAATGGGGGTAGGCAGCAAGCAAGAGCTACTGGGAAGAACGGTGAGTGGGGGGGTGGGTGCTGGATGGGACAGGACAAGGAGAGAGTGACCAAGGAACAAAGGGGAGGAGTGCAAAGGCAGAAGATAAACTGAGGAACAAAAAAACAAAGGCAAAAGAGAAGGCAGAAGCAGACAGGACCGACAACACTGAGGTGGGAACGCTAAGAGAGAGCAAATAAGAGGGGGTGCCTTTATCTTACACTTCCACAGGGGCTTGCTTTCTCTGTCCTGCAGCTCAGATGCTGGAATATTCACCAAGGTAGCCTGGAGCAGGCATTTGCTTGTGTAGTCAGCCTGTCTTTTCTGAGTGCCTCCTGTGTACCTGTGCTGGGTGCTAGGGACGAAGACTAATTAGATGTCACCCCCAACCTCTCCCCCGCCTTCCAGGAATTCACAGTTAAGACTGTAGAGTCTATGGAGCCACACGGCTGGGGTTCAAATCCAGGCTTCCCCACTTCTAGCTGGGTGACATTGGACAGGTCATCTAACCTCTTGGCGCCTCAGTTTCCTCATATATAAACAGAAAAATCATCGCACCTACTTTGTAGAGTTGTCATGGTGATTAAATGAGTTGATACATGTTAATGAGTCAAAACAGGGCCCAGCACAGGAAGTGCTGTGCACCCAAGTGGGTGGTCAGTCTTAGCAATAATGAAGCTGGTGCTATAATACGGGGTTGGGCAGTTAAAGAGGTGTCCTGCCCGCCAGTCAGAAAAAGGTTCTGACAGGACGTAGATCTGGGGCAAGGCTGGATTCACCCAGGCACGGGTGGTGGGTCTGGGGGCCGCAGTGCTGAGGGCATCTGGGATCGCGGAGTCCAATATGAAAAGGAGTCGTGTTGTACGTGCGTTGCCTCCTACGGAGACCAGGAACACCTTGGACGTGTCCCTCCTCAGCCTCTTTGTTTCCAGTGCTCAGAGCACAGTTTCCAGGGGGACTGGCGTGTTGCCCAGAACAGCCCCACACTTTGCAGCCTAAAACTGTTGGCCTTTGGGGCAAGGGATCTGGCTCATCCCTGCCGGGACTGGTCTCAGGACCATGGTCTCTCAGATGTTCAGTTGGCCTGAGGGAGCTGCCTTTCAGGTGAGCTGAACCAGGTTCAGATTAGAATTCTGTTTTTCTCTGTACATTTCATCCACCCACACCTTCCCTGCTGATCAGCATTTGATGGACTTGGAGTCCTGAGATGAAGTGCAAAGCAGGCAGGGGGCTCCTGGGGTGACAGCTGTTTCTCAGCCTCCACGTCCTGTACTGAAATGGCACCGATGACAGCAGTCAGCATTTCCTGAGCACTTACTATGTGCCAGGCACTGTGCCAAGTGCTTTACCTACATTGTCCTATTACATCTTCCAAAACACCCCCATTAGGTAGGTTCTTTTATTATCTCTACTTTATTTAGTCAGCCTTTAAAATGTTTATGTATTTTTGAGAGGGGAGGGAGGGGCAGAGAGAGAGGGGGACAGAGATCCAAAGCTGGCTTTGCCCTGACAGCAGTGAGCCCTGTGTGTGGGGCTTGAACTCACGAACCACGAGATCATGACCTGAGCTGAAGTCAGACGCTCCACCAACTGAGCCACGCTGGCACCCCTGCCTCTAGTTTAAACTCAAGGAAACCAAGCCCCAGGTTCAGTAACTGGCTCAGGGACAAAGAGCTAGATAAAACAGAGGAGTCCTCTCTGATCTGAGGGCTCCTGCTCCTTAACCACTCTCAGAATCCAGTGCCCTTTGGTCCTGGAAGGTTCTCTGGGGGCATCTAGCCCATTCCCCTCCCTGCCTAGGGTGAGAAGCTCCCAAGTCTTGTCCAAGCTAGGAACTGCCTGTCCCCTTTGGGGGACCTTCAGAGAGGGCCTCCCCTCTTCTTGCCTCTGTAGGTCACAGCTCTTTGAGGGCCAACATTGTTCCTTCCGTTTTGGCTAAGGGTCTCCAGGGCCACACGAAGCCAGTGGCCTTAGAGAAAGGGGATCCTAAGAGCCAGTCCTCACAGCCGCAGCAGTGAGATGACTTCCGGGAGGCATGAGGATGGGGTGCAGACCGCAGATGAGGTGGGGAGTGGTTGGGAATAACGCTCTCGGTGGGGTGTCTCTAAGTAGGGAGGCTCATGTGTCTTGGGAGGAATAGGCCACTCATATTTACAAACATCTCACAAGGCAGATCCTTGGAAGAAAAAAACGTATGTAAGGAGGGGCAACAGTGTTAGACAGCCAGCATGGGTCCCCCAAGAAAAGTGGGTCTGTCTTATCTGACCCTTTGTTTTAAAAGAAAAAAGGGGAAGAGAGAAGAAAGCAGGAAAGGTTATGTTCTTCTATAAAGTGCTCTCAAAGTGAATGTTCAAAGGCAGGTGATGAAGTGTCTGTCTTTAGCCCGGGAGGGCAGAGGTGTGATGTCCAGGAGAGAGAGACCCCAGACGGGCAGCTGGCAGGCAAGCTAGAAATTTAAAAGCTATGTGTCGAGGGCAGTGGTGGAGGGGGAGCACTTGACCTTGCCTGGCAGCTCCCGCCCCATCTTCTACTTCTGGACAAACCTCCTGGTAGGATGAAGGTGGCTCACACAGCTTCAGGCCTTTGAACTTCAGAAGGTGCTACCCCAGAGTTGGTCCAGGAGTGGGATGCTGTAATCCCACTTCTAGAGGGGACTTCTAGAATTTTCCTGCCCATCGTCCATCTCTGAGCACAACTGTGACGGAGCCATATCAGACCCAAAGTGGGACTACGGTCTCTTCATTCAGCAAGAATTGATCAAGATGTGCCACAGATGGGTGGAGATGATAGTGTGAGCAATCAGAAATCTTTGCCCTTGAGAAGCTTATACTTAATGGTCTGGGGAATATGGTAAAATGAATAGTTTGTTTGAGAGTGGCAAGTGCAGAAAAAATGGAAGGAAGGAAAAAAGGAAGAAAGAAAAAGGAAGGAAGGAAGGAAGGAAGGAAGGAAGGAAGGAAGGAAGGAAGGAAAGAAGGAAGCAAGGAAGGCAGAAGGTGGGGTAGGAGAGTCTGTGTTAGGAAGAGGCGAGTTTCTAATTTTGACCTGAGGTGACCTTGCTGAGAATGTGAGTGAGTAAAGAGGAAGTGGAAGCAAGATGGGAAGGTCACACCAAGCAGAGGGAACAGCAGGTGCGGAGCTCAGAGGCAGGGCTGTGCCTGGTGGGTTTGAGCCACATTAGGAGGCCAGACCTCGGAGAGCCCTGGAGTTGGAATGAACAGTTTCTCCTTTCCTCAGAGCAAGATGGGAAGACCGGGAGCCTTTGCAGGGGTTAGGGCAGGGGTGACATGACCCGACCTTTTAAAACTTGACTTTCGGCCCTCCATGTCAGCGACTCACTGGGTGGTTAGTCAGGAAGCTGTCCAGCCATCCAAGCCAAGCCAGTCCATCGGAACTTACCCGCTAAGTCCCTTTATCATGGGGACTGTCTCCCACGCAGTGTGGGCGGGGCGGGAGGGGTGGGGAAGAATGTAAAGAAACAGAAGACGAAGTCTTTACTGGTAAAGAAACCTACCAGTCAGTTGGGGGGGGGGGGGGAGCGCAAAACTTATACTCACAAGAAATAACGAGGGAATAATACCAGACAGTTATTTAAAACCAAGTGCTAAACTGTGTGATTTAGACTATAAATGTTATCAGAAGTGTGAGCTGTGTGTGGGAGTGTATAGGGGACGCTTCCTGCAGGAGGTGCGACTGACTTGGGCCTGGAAAAGGGGGTGGGCTGCGGCTCTGCAGAGGGGAGGGCTCGCCCGTGGGGAGCTTACAGCTGGGGGGGGGGCCAAGCAGGGTGGGGCACAGCCAGTAGAGAAGCCCACCGACGGCAGCCACTTCGTCTGTGGCACAGGCCTTTGCCCACCATCCTGGGACAGGAGAGCAGCCATAGGGCTGCACTGCTCTTGCCCTCGCCTGTGGGGACCCAGCGTCTCGGTCCTGTGAGGCCCTCCTGCTTTGAGAAGGTCCTGTTTCCAGCCCACCAGCTGTGTTCATACACCTGCCCTCTCCTGGCCTGCTGCCATCTGCCAGCTTCCCCCTGCCCCCCCCCCAATCTTGCCCCCCCAGCCCCATGTCCCTCCTGGGCTGGCTCTCTGCAAGTCCCCTGAGCCCCATTTTTCCACCCAGTGTGCAGCTGGCTTTTTTTCTTCCTTTCTCTCACTGCCTGGGCTCCTGTTTGATGGGTTACTCCTAGAACATTCCAGTTAGTTTTGCTTAGAAGGAACCGGAAGTAAAGTTGAGCCAAAAGGAGCAAACGGTTCCCCATGAGGGGCGTCTGTCCTCGCCCTGGAGAGAGGCGGCCTGGGTCTCAGTGCAGTGTGTGCAGAGAGCTTGCTCTGGAGTGGACTGGGATCCACTGGTAGTGCCCTCGAGGACCCTCCCCTCCCGGGCGGCAGACCAAAGAGCAGGAGCCAAGCGTCACATGGGCAAAGCAGTCTGCTCAGCAGCCTTCTCCCGCTTCTCTGAGCTGTGTGCAGCCTGGGGATGGGAGAGAGCCCACCAGGGCTGCCTGGGAGGCTCCTGGCATGACCCCCCAGAAGATTCAGTCCTGAGCCCATGGCTCTCTCCTCGTGGCTCACAGTTGAGAGGAGCTGGGATCAGTTAGAGCTGGGTAGAGCCCCATTCCTAACCCCAGGCCCTTGGACATGTGACTTAACTTCTCTGAACCTCAGTTTCCTCATCTGTAAATCTGGGTCAATAATGCCCACTTCATGGGGTCGTTAATACCAAGAGCTAATGTCGTCTGGTGCTTATGGAGAGCCGAAAACTCTACTGCGTTCAGCTCAGCTCGTCCACAGAAGGCTGTGGATTACATGTTATTTCCCCCGAGTTTGCAGTTGAGGAAACCGAGCTGGGAAACGTTAAAGTACCAGAGTATGTCAGAGACGGGATTCAGCCCCAAACCTTTCTGACTCTAGAGCCCTGGTTCTCAACCGCCATGTTAAATGAGCTAATCTGTATAAAGTGCCCGCTACAAAGCAGACACTCAATACATGTGAGTTCCTCTTCTCCTCAATTTCCCCAGCGCCACTCCTCCAAAGAACAGTCTCCCTACACATCACATTTCTTTTCCAGCAGCCCCTGGGACATAGGACACAGGAACAACGAGAATGAGCTGTTGGCTTCTACCAAGGGAAAAAATAAGGCTGCATAAGGGTGAAGAATTAGCATAAAACCTTAAAACACCAGGACTGTGATTAATACCCAGGGCACCTTTCTCATAAGAGTTTTGTTGTTTGGCCCCACTGGGTCCCAGGCGGTCGGCAGAGGGTGTCTTGCAGAAGAGAGGCCGTGCTGCATGGGAGAGTGAGAGGCCACCGTGTCCCTCAAGGCCAGTCAGAGCCTGTCCCACCTGCCAACCCTGGAGTTGATCACTATGAGCCTGGAAAGGTGCCCGTAGCAAGATTGTAAGACCTATGCTTTCTGAGCTCGAGTACCGTTTCCAGAGTTTGCGATCAAAAATCTGGGCGCTTCTCTGGATAAATCTAGGAAGAAGACAGACAGTACTGAAGGTCAAGGTGTGGGAAGGAAGGATGCTGTCTCAACTTGATGACTATTAAATCCGTATACCTTCTGCACCAGGTACAGGGCCGAGAGACGGAGGTGGGTGATGGGGGACAAAGAAGAACAAGGTCATGGCCTCAGGGTGCTTTCAGTCTGACAGGAGAGAGCATTCGAATGCATACGCGGACACCCATGCGCACACTGTTCCACCTGCCCTTACCTGAAATAAAAACAGGAGCAGAGGACTGCAAATAGCCTGAATCTATGGGTGCATACAGGATGGCAGTGGGTTCCCCAAAACATCCCTCATTCTTTCCTCCCTGGATACTCTTTTGCTGGTGGACAGTGGAGACCCAGGTCTCGGCACACCCCAGCAGGACAGCCCAAGTCTGCCAACATTCACACTCGGGGGACAGTCCCCACACCTCCTCTGAACCTCCTCGAAGGGATCCCTCCGGGAGGAAAGGCATCCAAGTCATAACACTTTAGAAACTGGTGGCACCTGACAGTTTTCTGCTCATGTGGCTTTCACACACTTACAGACACTGATCTGTTTTTCTTCAAACCGATTATACAGCTGACCCCTGAACAGGACAGGATTGAACTCTGCAGGGCCACTTGTCCATGGACTTTTCCCCCAGAAATGTGTCATAAAATATATATATGTATATATATAGGAAAAACTTTATTTTGTAAATAAATATGAATTTCTGTTTCACATTGTTTTCATTTCTGACACGTAGTTTCAGGAACACATATAAAATCTACACATCTACCGTGTTTTATGTCATGTAAGACAGTATTGATACAGGTCCTGACAGATAATTCATCTTATAAACAGATGACATAAACCTACAGTATCAATGAACACAGCACAGCACTATAAATGGATTCTCTCTCCTTTTCGATTTTCTTTATTTAAAATCTTCTTAATGTTCATTTATTTTTGAGAGGGCGGGGGAGACAGGGCAGGGGAGGGGCAGAGAGAGAGGCAGACACAGAATCCGAAGCAGGTTTCAGGCTCTGAGCCGTTAGCACAGAGCCCGATGTGAGGCTCGAACCCACAAACTGTGAGATCATGACCTGAGCTGAAGTCGGATGCTTAACCGACTGAGCCGCCCCAGCGGCTTTAGATTTTCTTAACATTTTCTTTCCTCTAGCTTTACTGTAAAAATGCGGCATATAATCACAGAACATGCAAAATATGTCTTACTCAGCAATTCTATGTTAGCAGAAAGGCTTCTGGAAGGTCAGCAGTAGGCTCTTAGTGGTTAAGTTTTCGAGTTTTGGGGGAGTCAAAAGTTATACATGGATTTTTAATTGTGCGTGGTGGGGGAGGGGTGTCGGTGCATTGAACTCTGTGTCATCCGAGGCTCAATGATATATGTGTGGTTGGCAGAATAATGGTCTCCCAAAGATACCCACCTACGACTCCCTAGAACCTGCGAATATGTGCAAAGAGTCTTAAGATTGTTACTCAGCTGGCCTTCAAATAGAGATGACCCTGAATTATTTGGGGAGTTCTAATAAAGTCGATCACAAAGGTCCTTTAAATGTGGGAGAGGGAGGCAGAAGTCATTGTTAGAGCATGAGAGGTGACAAAGACTTGACAAGACTTCCATCTTGAGAGGATGGAAGGGACCATGAGCCAAGGGATGTGGGCAGCTCCAGAGCTAGAAAAGGCAAGGAAGCATGTCATCCCCCCAGGAGCGTCCAGAAGGAGCACAGACCTGCTGACACTCTGATTTTAGCCCAGTGAGACCCAGTTTGAACTTCTGACCGTCTGAACCATAAGATAATCAGTTTGTTGTTTGAAGCCACTAAATTTGTTGTCATGTTACAGCAGCAACAGGAAATTAATACGAGGCTGCTGTCGGTGGAGCAAAGCCAAGGACCAGAGCCCCACAGACTCAGCCTCCTCCTGAACCCATCACCCCAGAGGAACCGCCTCATAACGCACACATTCTAGAGAGCTCAGTGGGAAATACACTGTGTGTGAAACACCATCCGGGTACTTTCCAAACAATGACACCGAGGCCCGAGAAAAGCGCCCCTGTCAGAGGTCACACTGAGTTAGTGGACCCACAGAGCCGTGATCCAGGGTCCACTCCTGTCTTGTGTGTGTGTGTGTGTGTGTGTGTGTGTGTGTGTGTGTGTGTGTGTGTTTACCTGAAAAGATGCAGTGCTGGGCTGAGCACTGGGCAGAAGCAGAAGCGAGTTCCAAGCTCAGGAAGGTACGAGAACATTGCATGAGTGCTGGTCCTGCCCTCGGCTCCTCCCTGAGCTCGTGGCCTCCAAACCCAGGCTGTCTGCTCAGGCTGGTCCCCCATGGCCTTATCACAGGCACCTCCTGAGGGTAGGGGTGCAGCTCTGTGGAGGGAGGTCCCCGCCCCCTGGCCCAGGCTCCCCCGCCCTCCTGCAGCCCTGCAGCATCCTTCGACCCATCGCTCTTCAGGGACGCAGGGCTGGGCCCTGAGGAGGGCACCAAGGCCCGAAATTGGCATCCCAATGGCATGCCTCGTTCTCCCTTCCCTGCCAGGCCCTGCCAGCTCTCCCCTCAGCACACCTGAGCCCTGGGCCGTCCCCCAGGGCTGGCGGCTCCTGGTCTCGGTCTCCATGGCAACCCCGCATTTGCCGTTCTGGTTTCTAATGACTTATTGGCATGTGTGGTAATTTGTAGAGCTTGGCAGGCAGGGTGGGGGGTGGGGGGAGCTGGTGAGGAGGTGGGAGGCAGCGAGCGGGACGTAGTGGGGGCGGTTTGGCTGGAGATAGAGGCACCCTTCTCTTCCCACCCCACCCTTCCTATTCCCTGCGGATTAAGATCTGGAGTAAAGGAGCTTCTCCATGTCCCAGGCACCCCCCCACCTCAGGAGCATCAGTTCTCTCCAGGCCCCTGAGAGGGAGACAGATGGACAGACAGATGCAGAGCACAGCTGCTCACCTGTCAGGCAGAGGCAGACAGGCAGGGGATGGGGGACAACAGCCGTGTTTGTCCCCGCAGGTCACACCGCTTGTGTTTTCTGACGCTCTCCTGCCTGCTCCCTGGGCCCCATGGCCACTCTGCCTCATGGGAAGGGAAGCAGGGGAGGTCTGTTCTCAGGACGAGTCCCCACAGCTCCCTGGCCTTTCACATGCTCAGAGAACCAAGCCGGGCAGCGCCCAATGACATGCCAGCTTGCGTAGGTAGAGGGTGACCCCGCCAAGCAACCAGAGGGGGAGAGATAATTGAGAGCCTGACCCTCTTCACTGTTCTTCAGCAGAACTTAGCCAGCCTCAAAACCACTTCCCCGGGGGAAGGTGGTGGAGAGCCTCTGACCACGTTGCTACAGCCCTTCCTGCACATTTCGCTTCCTCCCCCTTTGCTTCCCTCTCTCTCCATTCTGTTCTGCTTGCAGCCTGGGGTGCCGCAAGGAGCACCATCTTTAAAGTTGGATACCTCTGGGGGCCCCTGGGGGCTCAGTCAGTTAAGCATCCGATTTCAGCTCAGGTCATGATCTCACGGTTTGTGAGTTAGAGCCCCACGTCGGACTCTGTGCTGACAGCTCAGAGCCTGGAGCCTGCTTCCTGATTCTGTGTCTCCCTCTCTCTCTGCCCCTCCCCCACTTGTTCTGTGTCTCTCAAAAATAAGTAAATGTATAAAAAAATTTAAAGTTTGATACCTCTGGGTTAGGATCCTGTGGCCCCTGCTTCCCAGCTCTATTACCTTGGACATGTTTCTTAACCTCTCTTTCAGCCTTGGTTTGCTTCTCTGTAAAATGGGGTTAAAATACTCCTCACAGGCTGTGAAAAGGAAACCCACTCACACTTGTAAAATGCTCGGCCCATAGTAAACACCAAGAAACACTAAAGAATTTTCAAAGTGAGCTTTTATCTACCCAAATAAGTAGGAGCAATGTGATCAATAATTTTAAAAATTCCAGTGGGCTCGGTAGGGTTTTCTTTTTTAAATATTTGAGACTAGTCTTCATTTATTCAGTAAATATTTATAGAGCATCTACTGTGCGCAAAGTGCTGGGTCCTTCCTGATATTTTATGATAAGGGTGGAATTAGGCTGCGTGTACATTCTCTAAGCACATACCCTCTGACGGGCGGGGGGGCGGAGAGGAAGGCCAGGGAGGGAAAGTGGCAGAGGGAGAGTGGGCCAAGATCAGCCACAGAAGTGGACCTTCTGTGGATCTCTGAGAAGCAGCGACCCCAAGGGTACGGTGTGCATTGGGAAGGCTCTCTGAGTCCTGTGCAGTTAGACCCACCGCCTGACTCCTGAGAAGCAGTGAGTCTGTTTTTGGAACTGGGAAGTGGGTGAAGGAGCCAGTGGGTGGCTGCTCCTCCACTTTCATAAGCCACTGTGGAGGCTCGAGGAGGCCACCAGGGGCCACTCAGCCACCAGAGAGAAGAGGGACAGACGCACCCACCCTCACCTGAACACCTGAGCTGAGTGCCCTCAGCTGGTGCTGGGAGGGAGGTGAGGGAGGCGGGGTGGGAGTGGGGGCCTTGGCTGACATCTCTGTCAGCAGATGGACTTGTGCCTGCAGCAGGAGTCTGTCAGTTCTTCTGTCCGCCTCCCTTCAGTTCCCTCCAGGACCGAGCAGCAGAGATGCACAAAATGGACCGTAGGGCACGGCGGGGGCCCTGGAGGGTGTCTGGCCCGTGCTCCCCCACCTTCTCATTCACCTCACAGTGTGCACACACAGTGATGACGGCTCAGGGACTCTGACCCCAGGACTAAGTGGGGCGGCCACTATCTCAGCACACCCAAACCCACTCCTGTGGCCCCCTAACAGCAGTCACGGAGGTCTAGTGAAGGCAGTGCCCCCCTGCCTATTTTTACTGATGACAAACCTGAGACCCACGGAGGTCACGGGGCATGTTAGTTTCATCAGGACTACTTATAAATCTCCCAACTTTCTGACCCTGCGCTCTTTCTATTACCTCTTCTTAAGACTTCTTCCATTTTCTCTCCTGGAGAACATGCGTCAGATGGCAAGGGAATAGAATTTCTCTAAGAGACCGTGATACCCCAAATCTCATAAAATCAGGCTGCATCCCCCCGCCGTCATCACCACCCACCCTCCTGTTTCAGCGAAGCCTCTGGCATCGGCCCATAGATGTCCTCCCCTTCCCGAGTCCATCTGCTGCCCTGGGTGACACCGTGATGCCATGGGCCACTCTTACTACCCCCAGACCCATCAGCCCTTCCCGCCTCAGCCAGTCACCTGCAAATCTGCCATCACCTAACAGAGCATCCCGCTTTCTGGTCACTACCTCCTCCTGGTCTCCCAGCTTGCTTGTCCAGTGACGCGCACACAGCCATTCTGTAGCCCCATTGGGATCTCCGGTCAACTGGCACCTCTCCTTGCTTGCCATATATAGCTTTCCTCTGCCTTCCCTTCCCTGATTCCAGATACATTCCATATTCCATCATTGTAAGAACTGCCCCCTCCAATATCCTAAACTCTTTTGACCCTCTGTCTTTTTGTTGACCCAGTCTGGCAAAGTCCCAGGCCTGGGTTAACCACTAGCTACTGCTCTCTGCCCGAATTCAGATAACTCGACCCTCCAGAAAAAGGCACGAACTAAGGCAGATCGGTCCCTCCAGAAATTCACCGTTGCTAACCCACCTCATTCTTCAGAAGCACCTGGTGTTCCCACCACATTCCCTTGGCTGTCCCTCTCCTGACACCCCACCACGCCCGTGTCCCGCCTTCTTCCTCAAACCGCTATCTATGCCCTCACTCCCCGAGGAGAACCTCACCTCCCTCCTCCCAGAGAAACACAAGGCATCAGGCAGGACCCCTCAGCTCATCACACCAGACCCCCAGACACACCTGCCTCAGCGCCTGTCCTCCCTCCTTCCTTTCTGTGTCAGCAGAAGAGGCCACTTGTCCCCCAAGTTCTTGATCCCATCCTCTGGGCTCCTTGGGAACATCCTTCCCAACATGCTCAAGCTTCTCCCATCTTCAACAACAAAAGCCAAAGCCTTCCTCACGATCCAGCTCTGCACCCTGCCCACACCTCGCACCTTGCACGTCTGTCTCCTTTCTCCTGCCCAGCCAGGTCTCTGGGGCGCTCCTCCCGCTGGCGTCTGAGCCTCCCACTTCTCCCCCTGCCCCGCTCCAGCCTGGCTCCCTCCCCCGTCCAGCTCTCCAGAGCACTACACCAGGGAACAGTTTTCAGTTCTCAGAAGCATTTTTCACTCCCTTCTGACACGTTCCTTTCCCTTGGCTTCTCTGGCCCCATATTCCTGGCTTTTCTGCTCGCTCCCAAGTCATCTTGCTGACTCATCCTTCCCTTCCCCATCTCTAAACGTTGGCGTTCCGTCTGGTCTGGTTCAAGGCATTCTGTTCCGACAAGAGACTTGTCCCTGGGCCATTTCATGGAAGGTTTCTGTTATCAGCCACACGCAGGTGACACCCAGGAGTGCGCCTCCAGCCTGCATCTTTTCATCTCCGTGCGCATCCTTACGTCCATCCGCCCAGCTGACGAAGTTGGATGTCCCAAGAAACCTCAGACTTGGCATATGGAAAGACGGAGTCTTGAATCTCGTCCTCAATCTCTCACTGCCTTCTCCGCCCCCTGCTGATCCCCCTCCAGTGTTAGAGACTGGCACCTTCTGCAGCCAATTGTATACGCTGTTAGGAGTCACTGTCCAGCTTCCCCGTGCACACACACACCCCTCTGCACCCCCTGGCATCCAGTCCCCCACAGTGTCTGTCTGATTCCCCGATAGCCCCCAGACCCCGCCACACGCCTCTCCCTGTCTTCACAGCCTCCACTTTACCCCGTCTGGACCACTGGGGTCACCTTGTGACCAGTATGCCCGCATCTACCCTCACACAAGTCCCATCTCCAAATAGCAACCAGAGTAACCCTTAAGGGACACAAATCCGATCCAATCACAGTCTCCCATACTCTCAAAGCACTTCAGTGGTTCCCGGTCCCTTCTCCTGCTCCACACCCCACACCTCCGGTTCTTGGACTGCTGGCCTCCTTTTCGCCCCTTGACCTTTACACCTGCTGTTCTCTGTCCCTTAATCACTCTTTCCACTTCATATCCGTCCTCCCTAAATTCTCATGATCCTTCAGATATCAGCCCAAATAGCCCTTCCTTAGAAAAACTTCCGCAGGCTACCTCTTCTCAGGCCCGTATTAGACACTCTCATAATGTCCTGTAGGCTTCCTTCATAGCATGCATCATGTTATCTAATTATATAATTGAGTGTTTATTAGCTAAATGTCTGTCTTCGCCAATAGACTATGACGCAAGAGCGCCAAGGCCCTATGTCTAGTTCACCGTTGTAGCACTGGTGCCTGGCACCTATGAGAACATTTGGGGAGTGAATTCATTAGTGAAAGGTCTCTGGATACAAAAAGAATCCATGGGAAAAGCTGGAGGGAAAAGCTACCCCCTGAGCGAGGCATTGGTAGACCAGATGACCATGGCCTGGCCCCTAGTCCTCTCTCTCTTCCTTTCCCTTCTCTGTCCTTCCCTCCCTGAAGACTTTGCCCAGATTCAAAGGAGATTTACTCTGATTTTCCAACCAGAGGTACAGGTTCCTCTTCACCAATAGTTCTTTCAGCAACAATAGCAATCATCTTTCATATCTGAACAGTTCTTTACAGCCTACGGAGCTCTTTCACACACGTTGTGGTGTTTGATTTTTCTAAGTCTTTTGAGCCACACTCCAGCCTCCCGTGTGTTATGACCCCTTGTTTCGCAGTGGGGGGACCTGTAGCTCAGGAAGATTTGGTGGCTTTCTCACAGTCGGGGCTGGTCGGTGAGGAGATGAACTTGAACCCGGTGCTTGTGGCCCCACTTCCAGGCCCTCCACACAGGCTTGTAGAAAAGAGGCTGCGGCAAATTCTGGACTATCCACAGCAGAAGAGGGTGGGTCTGGAGGGTGGCGTGCAGTCCGGCTTGCAGTCGTCTTACCTCCTCTGTGATTAAGGCCAGTCCTGGTTGGCTTTATGGTGCCTGTGCTGGGCCTCTCACTTCCTCGGATCCATCCAGCTCCTCCTTCAGTGCTGGCACAGACTCACCGAGCCGGCTCTTTCTGGGGTTCCTGGAGCAGGAGTGCTGGGGAATCCAGACAGCACCGAGCCAGGGTGGTTGAGGCTGATGGGGGACAGTGGCTCTTCACCTCTGCCTCCCCAAGGACAAAGTCTGGGCTCTAGAGGCCTACACGGCCTCCTCGGCCTGACTTATGCCTACTTTCCAGCTTCTTTTCCTGCTACCCTCTGCCTCCCAAATGCTCAAGTAAAACCGACTGCCCCTGGGTCCATCCCGTGCTGCTCATACAAGTTTTGCTTGGACTGTCCCTTCTGCCTGGGTGCCCTTCATACTCTCCCCGCCTGGCTGACTCTTGCTGTGCTTCGGTACTCGGCTCTACTGATACCTTTTCCAGGAACTTCCCCCCTCCCAAGCCCGCCGAACCCCTCCCATGTAGTGGGCACACCCAGCATATCCTGCTGAAGATCTCTCTTTGCTGTGTCTTCTTCTTCTGCTCTCCTCAAGGACAGAGATTCTGACATTCATGCTGGGACTCCAGTGCATGGCGTATCATAGTAACAACAATTTATAATGAAATGTACGTGATGTGCTAGACACTATGTCAAGTGCTTTACATGAACTCATGGAACCTCAAAAATATCCTTATGCTGTGGGTACGGTATCCTATTTAAAAAAAACTTTTAGGGCCTCTGGGTGGCTCAGTCGGTGAAGCATCCAACTTTGACTCAGGTCGTGATCTCACAGTACGTGAGTTTGAGTCCCGCATTGGGTAAGCTCTAGTCCTCCTTCGGATGAGCCCCGCTTCTCTCTCTCTCTCTGCCTCTTGTGGCATTCTCTCTCTCTTTCTCTCTCCCTTTCCCTGCCCCTCGCTCACCTGTGCCCTCTCTCTCTCTCTCTCTCAAAAAAAATAATAAAAAAATGTTTTATTTTAAAATACATATAGATTCACTAAAACTGGAAAGAAATGTGTGGGCAAGTTCTGAGTACCCTTCCTCCAGCCCTTCCCACATGAGGTCATGTGGCTAGCATTGAAACCAAAAGCAGGAAGCTGACAATATTATGAGCTCACCCAAATTTCACCGATCATACACACATTCATTCATGTGTTTGTGTGTGTGTGTGTGTGTGTGTGTGTGTGTGTAGCTTTGTGTAAGCACCACCATGCTCACGATTACTTACCTGTATGAGGCTCCGTGGGCCAACATTTATAACCACATCCGCTCACCCTAACCCCTGGCATTTGCCCCCGCCCACACACACACCATGGCTACAATTGTGTTACTCACAAATGTTACCTAAATGGATTCGCATGGTCTATAATCTTTTGCTTTGGGCTGTTTTCCTCCCATCAGCATAATTTCCTTGAGGTTCATCCAGGTTGTTGCCTGTGTCAAGAGTTTGTTCCTCTTTGCTGCTGAGCAGTATTCTGCACTAGGACTCCGCCGTGGTTTAACCCTTCATGCACCGCAGTACGTCTGCATTACCCCATTGTTCAGATGAGTGAATGAATTTGTACAGGGTTGCACAACCCATAAATGGCACTTAATATATGTTTAGTAATAAGCACCGAATAGATGTTTGTTGTGTCCAGCGCAGCTCGGTAAGGACACGTCACATTCTTCTCTGGTGTTTTACACAGAGTAGGTGCTCAAGAGACCCTTCCAGTGAGGCTGTGCATGGACTGGCGTCTATATTTACATGGTTCATTCACACCGATCTTATCCCCGTACCTCGATATTCACAAGAGAGGACCAGGTCCCTCTCAATGTCTTACATAACTGCACTTTTGGTTTTTCTTGGAATATCAGAAAAGTAAAATTGGGACAATAAATACGATCATGTACAGGGCTGGCACTTAATTGCCTAAAATGCCCAAAGCCACTGGTTCCAAATTAATGTACGCCATATTTGCATGGTATTTTGCATCTAATTTGCAGGTTGCTCATTTTAGCACAACGCAGAGAAACCCTTTCAACCCCTGCTTCTTGTCGCCACTGCCCTCTTAGCGGCCGCCCCCTCCTCCCCCGTCCCGGTCAGGCTGTGCTGCTGCAGCCACGGAAACAGCGGGCTGGGTCTTGAACTCGCCCACCCTAAGCTGAAAAGTCCGCCAGGCCATTTTTGCCACTAGGAAAGGAGCCGCATTATTGCCACTCGGCAGGGGCCTCCAGAGGCTTAATTAAGAAGGATTTGTGGAGCTGCTGGAAGTCCTCAGCCTCAGGTGTGGAGAGCCAAATGCGATTAAGTGATTGGAAAGGAACCACAAGTCAGACTAGCCTCGCTCCTGGGCACAGCGCCCGGGAGATGGGCTTACTTGAGCACCTCTGCCCTCCCTCTGTCGGGAGAGGTGAGGTGACAGAGAGCCAGCCCCAGGCTCCAGAGACACGTGGGAGATAAGCGGGGTCTCCGGGGTGAGGCTTTCATGGAGGGTGTTGGGACACGTGTCCCAGCACCTCCAGGGGAAGCTGTGGTTTTACTCCAACCAAGGCCTTACCAAGGGCCGAGGGTTAGAGGGACAGATGAAAAGGGTAGGTCATGCTTTCAAGGATCTGCTAATGGGTTGACCTCCCCTCAAAGTGACTAAGAATAATTAAACACCAAACTAAATTGTACAGGCCCTAAAGCTGGTGGTAGTGGGTGGAAATGAGAGGCCGTGTTAATTGGAGAAGAGGCCCTGGAGGAGGTGAGGCACACGCCTGAGCTAAAGAGTCAGCGTGGGAACGCGCTTCCCTCCCCCAGTGCTAGCACAGTGACTGGTCTGGGAGGAACCGTTGGTGGAGAGCAAATACAGAGCTAGTGTGAAGTTCACAAAGAGGCATAAAACATGACTTCAAGGTAATTCTGACCTTTCGGCAGGCCATTCGGGGTGCTGTCCTCAGACCCCTGGGAATGCACGACCACTATTGTCAGAGGCATTTCAAAGGAAGAGCTGAAGAACAGGTGGATGATGGTTGGGGGTGGTTGGGGAGGTAGAGTGGTCTGTTGGAGGGAAAGGGCAAACTAGGCAGTGGGGTTGATCCTGGCAAGAGGGTATGTATGATTGGAGACCCAAGTTCTAAGGAGCTCAGGTGGAGGTTGGGTACTTTAGGGTACTGAACGGGGAGAAGTTAGTTACCTGTAAGGTGACTGGGGTAGAGCTAGAGCTGCAAGGGGGTGCGGGGAGGAGGGAGCTGCTATCCGAGGCTGTAAGGAGAGGCGGCCGCCGAAGAGTGGGGAGAGCCCGATCCTAGAGGGAGGGTGAGTGCTGAAGCACAAAAGCCGAAAGAAAGCTCCCAAAAGGAAGGGGCTTCGCTGTCCTGGGTGATTCCGGCCAGAGCACTGAGCGAGCGAGACTGGATGGAGCACCACTGGGAGATGGAGAAGCAGCTCCCGGGGTATCTGCAAGAGGCTCTGTGTTGAGAGGGAATATCCAACAGAAGGGGCATTTTGATGGTGCTTCTCAACAGTGGGGAGAGGAGAGGTGGAGGACTAGGTTTCCTGAGGAGGGGGGAAGAGAAGGGGGGGTTTCACAGGAAGGAAACTTCCCTCCCAAGTCAGAGGGAAGCAAGAGAGAGTAGGCAATGAGGGGGCGGGCAAAGAGGGTCCCGCCCGCAGGGCGCACCAACCCCACGAGGTGGCAAGGTCATCTGTGCAGAGCGCAGGGTGCAGAAGGAAGGAAGCAAGCACAGCGAGCAGCAGATGTAGACGAGGGCTCTGCAGAGGGTGCCAGGGCGGCAGCAGGAGAAGAATGAGTGGATTGCAGCAGACAGGGCGGGCGAAGCCAGAATCATGAATCTATAATAGGGCTGGTCTGTCGGGCTTCCGTACTTCTTCCTGCGATGCTTTGGGAGGAGAGAGATGGGGGTTGGGGGTGGGGGCTGGGAGAACTGAGACAGGGCAGCCGTGGCCTCAGTTTCCCAGGCTGCCCAGGCTTTCTGCAGAGAGACCCTCCCAGCCTGGCCTCTTCCTAGAAACAACCCAGGAAGCAGGTCCCTTTGCCTGGCCTTGTCCCCTGGGGAGCTGTACTTTTCAGAGCTCGAGGCCATTTCTTCTTGGCCTGACTTATCATCAGACCCAGTTCTAAAAGAGCCCCATTTGCTCTCCACTGCTCTCTCTGCACTGTTCTCATTTTTCTCCCCTCCTCCGTCTTGAGGCCACAGCTTAATAGCCTGCAAGAGGGTCAGACCGGGAAGATGAATGCCGGCCTGTGGGGGGACTGCCCCGGGCCTCTCCGTGAGGGAGATGATGGAAGGCAGGGAACAGAGAATGGATAATCCAAGGAGACAAACAGGCACAAAGAGGAGTTTGAAGGATAATCCAAACAGTATTTCCACTCGTGCTTGGTATGTGCCATGCTGGCCTCGGTGCCACCGATCTGCTGGTCTGATTACATCGGACTTGAGAACACTGATTGCATTTCCCATAGCAGAGCAGGCAGTGAGGAGAAACCAGGATGGGCAAAGGATGATTGCTGGCAGGAAGCCACCACGTGAATAATCCTCAAGTGCAAGCACAAGCAGGATGGGGGATCCGTGACGGCGGCTGCTCTGAAACTTGAGACACCAGAGTGGTCCCCATGCTGCCAGGTCACCCCGGAACACAGCTTCCTGCTCCTCACGTGTTGTGTGTTGACCATGTTCCTAGCCATGTTAACCGGGGAGAATGGCTGGGGCAAATCCCTTAGGAGGAGCGTCAGGGCAGTGCTCCCGTATGACATCCCTGTCCCTACCTGTACCTTGCTGACATGCCCCAAGTCCATGGGCTGATGCCTCTGGACGCTCTTTGCCGAAGAACTAGGAAGACCCCTGGGGGCTGCTGCCCTACCCTCCCGCCAACCGCCAGCAGTGGTTGATGCTTCCTTTGCACTTTTCGTGTCCGTTAGCACATGGTCCATGTGAAGGCTGGAGAGCGTCTCCGAGGCAAAGCACATAAGATTGAAGGAATATCCAGGCTCTAGAAATGATCCATTTGAGGAAACATGGGCTCCAGTTTCAGCTCCGGCCTCAGTGTCCTGTATAATCTTGAGTAGCTCATCAAAGCTTTTGGGGCCTCCATGTCCCTGCTGATACCATCTTTCCTTCTCAGTCCCCAGAGCTGAGGGGAGGTTAGGAGAACCAGTTTCCAGTCATCATGAAACCCAGCTGTGCCCTAGGCAGTGGCATCCCCAGTTCCTCCCAGACTTATGACAGGGCTAGACTGTCAGTGTCCAGACACGGGACTATGTCTAATTTAGAGGCATCTGACCTGTGTCTAAGGGTTTCCTCCCAGCTACTTACCAGTTGTTTGGCTGTGAAGCTATTCTTTACCTGAAGGTGAATTTTTTATCCGTAAGACTTAGACCTAACACCAAGACGTTTGGGAAAACAAGATAACATGTGAGAAAGCATGTACGGATTCTCCAATGCGCTGGCACTGACGGAGGTTGAGAGGGAGAGGTGGCAAGGGACAGGGAAGGATCGAGGGCTTGAGTCCTACCAGAGTTCACAGTCCAGCTCTTTGCGAGTTTGTGGCCTTGGACGAGTTGGCAAATGTGTCTTAGTCTTGATTTCACCTTCCATAAGGTGGACGTAAGAAAGCCAGGTCAGGGAATGATTGTGAGTGCAGGGTGACATGGTGTTTGTAAAGGGCCGGGCGTATAGTAAGTGCTCCCAAAATGTTCCTCCCTTCCCCGTATCTCATCCCTCCCAAGCCTTCCAGCCAAGGTCGACTCAGAAGACATCTGCATACATTCTCAGACACTCAGCCTGTCCTGGCATTTAGCTGTGGAAATGCCACACTGTCTGCACCCTCCCCAGGGTCTTCTCTTTAAGCCCAGTGTCTTCAGTCTTGGGCTTCTTCTGTCTGTCAGGGGCCATCCTGTGGTCTCCACCTATGCTTCCCCAGCCCAGCAGCAGGATGCTCTGTGATGATTGCCCAGCCATCCTGGGCCAGGCTGCCCAGGGGCAGGAGTGTCAGACAGGGCTCCTTGTCAGAACAGTTGTTTTCCCCTGATGAGGGAGCCCACTCCCTGTCCTGATCCTTCTTCACCCAGAGAGCTGCCCCACATTTCCCACTGCTGCTCCTCTGTGCTGGAGTGTGGCCAACCTCTTACCCTCCCTGCCAAGGGCATCTGGGAGTCCTTAACCGCCCAGCTACCCCTCATGGCTCCCAGCAGGATGGCACTTAGGCCACTTGACTGGGCACATGCCCAAGCCCCTGTGTAGTCTTGTCTGGGGACCACATGAGTCAAAAATCACCCTTGGGGAGGACAGGGGTGTTCATGCACATTCCCAGACAGCACTCCAGACCAACTAAGTAGCTTCCAGGGCATCCGGAAATCTGCATTTTAAATAAGTCCTGTGTGATTCTTATGCACAGTACAAGTTGAAAACCATTGGTGTCTTTTTTTTTCTCTCTCATTTTTATTGAGGTGGAACTCCTACAGTGAAACACACACATTGTGAATCATGCAACTTGATGAATTTGTCCACAGGTTTTGTGATACCTGCCAGGTCAGCCCAACCCAGAGAAAGATGCAGAACCCTTGGGGCTCCCCCGAAGGCTCCCTCATGTGACCTGGAGGGGTGGCCACTATTCAGAGTTCTAGCCACATAGGCTAGTTTTGCTGTTTGTGAATTTCACATGATTGGAATATTTGGCTTTTTTCAATGTTATGTCAACAAGCCCTACTCTTAAAAACTCCAGGGCTCCTGGGTGGCTCAGTTGGTTAAGTGTCCGACTTCTGCTCAGGTCATGATCTCGAAGTTTGGGAGTTCGGGCCTCACATTGGGCTCAGTGCTAATAGCTCAGAGCCTGGAGCCTGCTTTGGATTCTGTGTTTCCCTCTCTCTGCCCCTCCCCCGCTTATGTACATGCATATGAGAGCTCTCTCTCTCTCTCTCTCAAAAATAAATATATTTTTTAAAAAGCCCCAACAACTTATCCTCCATTCCCTGCACTTGCCCTTTCCCTACAGATAGGCAGGAAGACAGGCGGATAGACATGAACAAATGAAAAAAAAAAGAAAGAAAGAAAGCAGAATTTTCCGGATCCTGACTTTAAACCCCTCTGTTGCAGCTTCATCTCTGTCCTCCCCTCCTCGAGCCTTGTGGAAGTCACGTTAGGTCACAGCATTCAAGCATTACTGCTCCTGGGGGCCCAGGACCCGTCAGTCTGCTGCCGCAGAGGACCTGGGCCACCCGTCCCCTGCCCGTCTCTCTGTCAGCAGCTGGGACCACTCATTTGTCATGTGTGGACTGCCAGAGAGTCCAAGCACATTCCAGATGAAATTGGCCAATTTAAGCTACAAATGAAAAGACAAATGAGATGGAAATTGCACAGAACAAGCCTACTTCTCATCAGTAGGTATCAGTCCTGACATGCTGAGCTGAACAACCTCTTTAGGCCTTTCCCTGCAGCTGAGGTCGGAAAGGCTTTCCTGGCCTCGGGGAACCCCAACCCCTTCGCACCTGGCCAGGGCCAGGCAGAGGAGCAGCCCAGGAAGCTTTTAGGGGAAGCTAGCAGGGGGCAGAGGTTGGGGTAGGGGTAGGAGGGGACAGGCAGAGGACACAAAGCAGACACAGAAACAGGACAGTACAGAAAGAGGATTCAGTCATTCCAAAAAGAAGGAAAAAGGTGTTTGAGCACCTACTATGCGCCAGGCCCTGTGGCCTGTGTTGAATGTTCAGGTTACAAAGACAGAGCTTGCCCTTAAGGGGCTGCCAGCCCAGGGGAAGGAGAGAGAGAAAAGATGTGGGGAGGAGAGAAAAAGTGAGAAGAGATGGAAACAAGGGAGGAGGAGCAGCGGGAGGGGCTGCAGGACAGCCAATGGGCGCACACAGCTGGAGAGGAGGAGTGAGGGTACCCGACCCCCACCCCCACCTCAGACAAGCCAAGGCCATTTCAAGACCAGGGATGTTCTGGAGCTGTAGGTGCAAAGTCTTGGACCAGCGAAGGCCAACCATGAGGGAAGCCTGGTCAAAAAGATCTCACCAACAGCTGACCGGTTCTTGGTAAAGCGTCGAAGAACATGGCTGGCGGGGGGTGAGCTCACCCATCTAGCGAACCAATAGGTAAAATATTTGGATGGGGGCGTATTCCCTATTGTGTAAAGAGGAGTCAGAAATCCAGGAATTCTCCATCCCTGGAATCTCATGCCTATTCTGAGCCCAAGCTATTACAGAGAGGCAGGGCATACAGATTTGTTTTCACATCGACTCAAGCTAAATACAATTTTTGTAATAATAATAATAATAATAATAATAATGGCAAACACTTAGAAAGCCTTCACAATGAGCCAGGCTGTTTGAAGCGCTTACCATGTATTAATTCATTTCCATGGTAAGTATGTGGGGTGAGGGGGAAAACAAATGCATTTCAGAGCCAAACAAAAATGACTTTTGGACTCTCCCTCCTCCCCACCGCAGCCCAGTGCATACACTGTGGAAACTGAACATTGTAGAGCTTTGAGCCCACGCTCCCTTGCTTGGGTGGTGATGACGCAGAAGTCCTGGGGGGCTAGATTTGGAAGCAGCTCCAGAAGCACTTGAATGAGTCCAGATCGTGGGCCAGACAGGCTCAGCCTCCCCCTGTCCTTGTCCTCATCCTCGAAGCTGAAGTGCTCCAAGATAGGCCCCATGCTAAGCGCTCAAGAAGAGAGGGACCCAGGAGACAGCCTGAAGACGATGGCTGGTGCTGAGGGTGAGCGTGGCCCTCTGTCTGCCCATTCCCAGAGCCACAATCCACGTGCCTCGTGCCACTGTGGATGGCACTAAGCCTGATTGTCACCAGGGAACTAGTTTCCATGGTGACAGAGGTACACTAGACCCTTTACATCTCGAGGGATACATCATAGCCCTTCATGGATCCATGAATAGAGACTGCCATGGAATTTTCCCCATCAAACACAGCCCAGGAGGATGGGAACTGCAGTGGGATGCGGCTAGCAAGGGCAAAGTCATCGAGCTCAGCTCGCCAGGACGGTTCCCTGGACCAGGCTCCCGGCACGTGCCGCTCAGCGCCGCACACTAACTTTGTATCGGGCGGGGTTTGCTTGTTACAAGAGAAATCACTTTATGATAAACCTGACAATGCCAACTGTCTGCTGCTTTTCAAACCGCCCAGCCTCAGGGGACTTGGGTTAAACATGGTAGGCTGAACACATCCATGTTCACTCTGCTGTCACCCCAGAGTAAGAGGAAGGGAGTGGAAATGACGCAGCCCACAAGGGCAAGGGAGAGAATAAAGTCAGTCAGCAGTGCCTGTACAGCTTTGGAAGTTGAGACGCTAACTAACTCGGGTTGATAGAGAAAAACCTGGAGACCCTGGAGGAACCAATGATAAACGAGCAGATTCTTTTTTTTTCTTTTTTTTTTAAATGTTTATTCATTATTTTTGAGAGAGTAAGAGAGAGTGTGTGCACGCCTGTGAGCAGGGGAGGGAAAGAGAGAAAGGGAGACAGAGGATCTGAAGGGCTTGCTCTGACAGCCGAGACCCCCCCCCCCGCAATATGGGGCTCAAACTCCTGAACTGAGAGATCATGATCTGAGCCAAAATCAGATGCTTAGTGGACAGAGCCACTCAGGTGTCCCAGAAATGGGCAGATTCTTGCTATAGAACCACAGAAAAGCTCAGACCTTTGTGACTTGTGAAAATAGTGTAGGGAATAGGGCTTTGTTTTTTAAGGAAAATGCAGAGAACAAGCCTGAGCTCTTATAAATTGAACCTATGTATTCCGCTTCCTTAAATGAAAATGATTACTTCCCAAACTGCAAGGATCCACGAGGTGCCCAGCACAATTAATGAAAAAAGGCCCTTTGTGTCTTTGTGAGACACATTTCACAATTTCAGAACATCGGGGATAAAGCGAGTAGTCTACAAGGCACTCGAAAGAGACAGGCTCTGGGGTAGCAGCAGACTTCTCGGCAGTCCCCTGTGGAGATCATGGGAAAAACACCTTCAAACGTGCAAGGGAGAGTTGTTTCTAATCTAAAATTATATTTCCGGTCAATTTATCAATTCATTGTGGAGAGCAAATAAAGACATTTTCAAACATGCACATTTTCAAGAAACTTACTTCTTTTCCGAAAGTAACTTAAGGATGTGCCCCACCAGAAAGAGAAAGATGACATGAAACCCAGGGAGAGAGATGAACAGTAGAAATACGTAACCACCATAGGGAAAAGCAGGAAAGGATATGCACCAGCAGAACAGTGGTTAGCCTGAGGAGGTGGAAAAGGATTGTGTAAATTTTTCCATATCTCCAGATCTATGAGTGTCTGTCTGTCTGCTCTGTGAGGCAGAGAACAGCCCCAGGACAGACCTGGGACTTGTTCATCTCATTTATTTTCCGCACCTGGTAGAATCATGCTTCAGTGAATGTATAGAGAGAGGGAGGAGGAAAAAAATAGGAAGGAGAAACCCCTCACCAAATGTAGACCCTAAACTGAATGAGACCCAGCGTAGGGATTCCCTAAAGTTTGTATAGACCTTCTGGCTGGGAAATCAGGTTGGCTAGAGAACAAGGAAGATGACCAGCCTCGGGTTTCCCCCGGGGGCCCCCCAGCCTGGGGCCAGTGGAGCCAACTCCTGGAGTAAATAATCTCCCCAACATGGAACTTCAGAGTTGGGAGGGACTAGCTTTCATGTGGCCAAGTATTTTGCTGGTCTTATCCTAAGAATCAGAAGCCCAGGGTTCCAGTGTGTGACCTCGTACAAGTCTGCTACACGCTCTCCGCCTCAGTGTCTTCTATTGAAAAACAAGGAAGCAAAATAAAGTAGAAGTGCAGGTGCCTTCCAGCTCTAACCCGAGACTCTGCCACATCCCAGGAAACAGAGGACCAGCCCACCTGGCTTAGGTGCAGAAGCCCCGGGTGACGGTAGGGATTGGGGGGAAGTCCCCACCTCCCAGCCACCTCCTTCCATCTGTGCTCATAGCCTCTGAAATGGACACGGGTGCAGGACAGCCTTAGGCCAGTTGTCCCCCCCTGGAGGCAGACACTGGTCTGGGACAGCAAGTGTGTGCCCAGCTGCCTAGATCAGAATCACCTGCTTCAGAGCGAGTTCAATGTACGGGTGTCTGGGCTCGGGGACCAGAGTGGCATGGGTATTTGCATGTTAACAAGCGCTCCAGATGATCCTTGGGCATGTTGATTTGAGAAATGTTGGCCTAAGGGGGCTGGGATTTGGGAGAGGAGGTTCAGTGCTCATAATCGAAATAACTACCATTTATCCAGTACCTACTCCACGCGGGGCACTTTTTGACATCTCTAATCTTTACAACAACCACCCTGTAAAGTAGGTATTATTCCTCTAATTGTACGGAAGAGAAAACTGAGACCCAGAGCAATTAACTTGGCAGGCATCACACAGCTAACCAGACAAAGAGCCAACATTTTTAACTCCGGTCCTTCTTTGCCCTTCCACTGCACAACCCCTTGTTGGTGTCCAAACAGCTGCTGCTTGCCTGCCTCCAGTGTTTGGAGGTGACCCGCTGAACTGGGAGCGGGGTTCATGTGAAGGCGGAGCAGCCATGCTGAGCAGTAGAAGGAATGGAGGGCCCAAGGGGCCCCCTGCCCATCGCTGCTTTTCCCTGTTTGGCTACCTCTCAGGCGTTTCTGGGGCTCCCAGGTGTGTGAAGGGTCCACAACCTCCGCCTTCCCTCCTTCCCAGCCTCCTGGTGTCTCCCTAATTAAAGATGCCTGGAATAATTCCCCCTGCTGTGTGCTGCTGGCAGGGTGCCCACAGCCCTCCCGGGAAGGTAGCGCCGGCACCTGGTACCCTAGCACTGTGGAGACACCTGGGCGATGGCGGAGGGCAGCTGGGGAAGGCGGGCAGAGCAGAGAGGAAGCAGCCCTGGGCTGGGACAGGAGAGGCGGAGGTAGTGTAAGCCCCACATTTGGGAGGAGGGAGGTGCCAAGAACCTTCAACCACCCCCCATCTCCACCCCCCACCCCTGCATTAGCCCAAATTGCCCAGTCACCATTCTAAAGAGTTTTCTGAGAGGCTCCATCAGCCCTGTCACCTGCTCCTGTATCTCAGCATCTCCGTCAGGATGCTTTCTCGGCCAGCTCACCTGAGAAGCCCCCACTGCAGAGCCTTGGCCCCGGCTGTCCCCTCTGCCTGACCAACCACTTGGTTTGCCCAGGACAGAAGGAGTTTTGGGGGGATTCAGGATTCAATTGCTACGCCAGGAAACGGGGATGAATTAGTCACCCTGTCTCACCTCCTCCTCATTCATGTCTCAGGCCACACGTCCCCTCCCCAAAGAGGCTTCCCTGGCTCCTCAGACGAAAGTGGCACCAAGCCACTCTAGCCTAACTCATGTTTAGCACCGGGACTCGTTTCCTGTTGCTGCCGCAGACTTACTGCACATTTAGCCTCTTCAAACACCGACGTGGTGGCCCACGCTCCTGCAGGTCAGAAGCCCATCCAGGTTGGCCTGGCTGGTCTCTCTGCTCCAGGTTTCAAAAGGCCAAGATCAAGCTGACAGCTCTGGAGGGAATCGGCTTCTGAGGTTGCACAGGTAGCTGGTGGAATCCTGTTTTCTGAGGTCCTAGGACCGAGGCCGCTGTTTCCTTGCTGGCTGTCAGCCCCCAGAGGTCTCTCTCGGGTCCCTTTGTGTACAACTGAGACCTGGCAACAGGACCTGAGATACTTGCAGGCTTGAAATCCCTCTTCTGCTTCTGCCTGGAGAAAGGTCTTGACTTGTAAGGGCTCCAATGACTGGATTTGTCCCAGCCAGATAATCCAGGACACTGTCCCTAATCTTGAGGTCCTTAACCTTAATTATATCTCCACTGTTCCCTTTGCCGGGTTAAGGGTAACAGAGTCAACAGGTTCCAGGGATGAAGGGCAGGCTGATGTCATTTACTTACATGCTGATTCTCCATTCATTGCCCATCCTCCTCCCCTGTGATAATTTCCATGAGGGAAGGGATTGTGTCTCTGTTGTTCACTATGGTGTCCCTCACCGTCCTTAAACAGTGCCAGGCGCACAGTAGGTCGCTAGTGTCTTTTGAACAAATGACTGTTACAACGGCTGTGGAATGCTCAGTAGAAATTTAAACTTCAGACAAGTCCAAGGAGACTTCCCAGAGTCCACCCGAAGCTCGTCACACTGCAGGGTCAGGCAGGGAGACACCTGAGGGCTAGAGCGCCCCCTCCTGGCAGCTGGCTGGCGTCCTGAGCGCCGCTGGGTTCTGAACAGCTGTGCCTTCTGACCCGCTGCTTCTCCACCCTGCCTTGCTCTCCCCTCCTCCCACCCAGCACCTCCAAAGCCTCAGTCTCCCTGCCTGCGGATCCCAGAGGACGGAAACCTGAGGCTGAGTGGCTGCCCTGAGGCACACGGTGAAGAGGTGAAGGAGGAGGTCCAGAATGAGGCAGAGACTGCTGCGCCTCAGCTGGGTTCAAAGCCAAATCCACCTGGGACTTCAAACAATTAATTTCCCCAATCTGCAAAACGATCAGCTTCGGAGGGAAAACAATTAGCCCACTGCAAATTGTAATTGTCATTTCACTCCTGATTTTAATTTGGACTAATGAGGGCTAAGTGATCCCGGCTTCCTCCTCTTCCCGCTGCCCCATGGCCCTGGGCCGTCACCCACAAGGGGCATTTAACCCTCAGCTGCCCACCTTGCACCAGTGGTGGAGGGACACTTGCAGGCTGGCACGGGGTTGTGGCCGGACTGAGCAGGAAAGAAAGCAGGTGCCAGCAGGAGGGAGGGAAGAAGAGTGCTTCCAGCCCACAGAGGAGCTGCCTGTTTACAAGGCCCCCAGGCAATCAAAGTTTTATTGAACAGAATTGACTACTGGCTCACTCCTCTGTCACAGCCAGTTAACTCTGGCTTCGCAGTCTCTGGGGACCTGCTTCCAGAGCGTCTGGCTGCCTCCCTAGGGCTGGGGCGCCTCTGCCCGGCCTCGCTGTGCCTCACCCATCCCACTGCTCTGTGCAGGGGTGCTGTGATTCTCTGCAGCTCCAGAGAATTCTCTGCAGCTCTCGGGCCCACTGTCTGTTGGTCACGGGGGTCGGTCTAATGCCAACTCCCACTGAACAGACTAAAGCCTAGAGAGGAAAGGGACTTGCTCTAGGTCACACAGGAATCCATCGTGCTTTGATATTGTTGCTGAATTATGTCCTCTGTCCTTGGATACTTCTTTCCTCTGTGGCCCCAGGATTGGCACCCAGCACAATGCCCGGTGCACTGCAGAGACAGGAGAGAAGGAAGAATGCCAAGTCCCGAGTCCTAGTCTGTATCCTTTTACCACGCCCCTCCCCCCACTCAACCTCCACTCTGGTGAGGTGGGTTTGATTCATTCATTCTCGCGTTGCTCTTTCATTGCTTCGTGAGTGTGTGGGGAGCCATTCTAGGTCCCCGGATGCGGAGACAACTATTCTTGCCCTCAAGGACCTCCCAGTCTAGTGCTTCAGCCTTGGGCCCCCAACCCTCAGTGGGTGGCTCTTCAGTGACCCCAGATCCCGAGTCCCAGCAGGTATGTCCTCAGGGCAGGACATTCTCACAGCAGCCCCCCATGACCCTGACCCCTAAGCAACCAAGTGACAGTCAGTCATGCACCCACAGACACCCCCATCTTTCTCTCCCCTGGGTCCCTGGGGTTCACCTCCAGAAAGTCCACTTCTGAGAGTCCAGGGTGGATTCCAGGAATCTTCATGATTGACAGGCCCTCTGGCTGGAGGCTTGTGGCTCAGAAAGAGCATGGACCGTGGACCACCCTCTGTGAAACCCTGGTTGGATCCACCAAGAAGAGCTCTTGTCTCTGCTCTTTTTTTTTTCTTTTGTAAGTACATTTAAGAGAGAGAGAGTGCAGGTGGGGGAGAGGCAGGAGAAGGGGCAGAGAGAGAGGAGGACAGAGGATCCGAAGCGGACTCTGTGCTGATGGCTGAGAGCCCCATGCGGGGCTGGAACTCATGAACTGAACCGTGAAGCCATGGCCTGAGCCGAAGTCCGACGCCTCACCCACCGAGCCACCCAGGTGTCCTTATCTCCTGTCTTTAAGGCCTTGGGGTTTAGGGGCAGAAAGACACTATCAGCTCCCTGCTCCCGCCTTGTCAGGGGCCTCGAGGAGCGGCTGAGCCTGGGTTTTTAGGCTGCTCTCAGCGCCCTCATCCTGCCTGGGTGACCCCTGGTAACCCTGACCCGCGCCCCCACCACCCTGGTGGAGGAGTGGGAGCCACAGGAGAGGGGAGGGACTGCTTGGGGGCGGCAGCTGTGAGCAGGGATGATCCCTGCAGGAAGGATAGTTCTTTCCCCAGGGACAAGGCCATGCCCTGGTGTTCCCGGCTATAGGTTCTGTAGATGTTCTGTGTGATCAAAGCACTTTAAGTTCTTCCCCTGGGCTCACTCAGCTGGTCACAGCTCCAGGCATCACATGTCACCTACGGATGCTAGGTAAGCTTCAGCACAGCCCCTCACTGGTCCCAGACCCCAGCCCAGAGGGCAGTGGTGTCTTTGCCATAAGGTACAAACACATCTTGTCACCCTAGGACCCACAGGAGCACTGATGCGCACCCCCTCCCCTCGGGCCATTGCCGCTGCTTGCCGCTCAGAGTGATGCAGGTGATGAATCAGGCTCACAGAGGTTAGGCCTTTTGTATCAAGGATCTGACGTTGGAGAGGCCTCAGGTCACATGCCCCGTCCTTTCGTTTTACACTTGAGAAAATCGAGGTCCGCAGAGGGGTAGAGGTTTCGCAAATTCTCACAGAGAGCAGCAGAAAGGCTGAGCACGTAGCTAATTAGTGATGAGTCTGGGAGAGCGTTCAGTCCTGGCTCCCAGGAATGGGGGGGGCCTGCTCACGGGGTGGGGGTGGGGGTGCCGCTCACAGGTACTGATCTCCGTGTGGCAAGGGTCATGTCGCCTGTTTCCCACACACACAGCAGTTTTCAGTCCTCACCACAACCTCACAAGAACACACTAGCATAATTTCACATTTGGCGTGATGAGGAAATTGGGACTTGGAGAGGTTAAACAGCTCAAACAAGAATCCTTGAATAAGTGGTGGAGGGGAGATTTGAACCTTTCTGAGCCGGTCGAGGCTAGAGCAGATCCAGTCTAAGCTAGCCTGTTCATTAGGACTATGTGATTTTCACATTCCCGTAGCCACATTAAAAAGTAAGAAGTAGGGGCACCTGGGTGGCTCAGGTCATGATCTCAGGGTCCATGGGTTCGAGCCCCACATCAGGTTCTGTGCTGACAGCTCAGAGTCTGGACCTTGCTTTGGATTCTGTGTCTCCTCTCTCTTTCTCTCTCTCTGTGCCCCTCCCTCATTTGTGCTCTGTCTCTCTATCTCTCAAAAATAAATAAACATTTAAAAAATAAAAGTAAAAAGTCACAGGTGAGGGGTGCCTGGGTGACTCAGTCGGTTGAGCATCCAACTCTTGATTTGAGCTCAGGTCATGATCCCAGGGTGGTGGGATCAAGCCCCGAGTCAGGCTTTGAATTGAGCATGGAGGGTGCTTAAAATTCTCTCTCTCTCTCCCACCTTCCCTCCTTTGCCCCTCTCCCCTGCTTGTACTCTCCCTAAGATAAAAATAAAAGTAACAGCTAAAATTAATAATGCTAGTTAGCCCAATATAACCCAAAAATTATCACTGCAAAATTTAATCAGCATAACAAACTTATTAAGGAGATATTTTGCAGCCTTTGTCCATATTAAGTCTTCTGTCATTTGCATGTGCATTGCATCTCATTGGCCACGTTTCAAATGCTGGGCGACCACATATGGGGTTACTGTATTGGGCTGGGTAACTCAGCCTAAGATCCGGAGCCATCTTCTCTGGCCTTGGCCACCCCTGATGTCCCCTGTCCTCAGGAAGCAGCCCTTCCCTTCCTCTGGGCTCTTCCTCTCTCCTTCCCTCTCGCCTGCCATCCTCCAGTACACCTTTCTCTGGTCCCCTCTCCTGGAGAAGGCCTTGTTGTCAGACAAGAAACCTTTAAATAGGGGAGACAAAGGTGACAAATGTTCCTCATTTACATTCAGGTTCTATCTGGCATTTTTGGCCCCGATGAATGGCACCTCTATCAAAACATCTCATTTGGAAATGTCAGAGTGGCCTTTGATAAGTCATCAGTCACCCTGATGGTGGCTGACAGGTAGCGGTGGGGGGTGTGGGTATCTATTTCACTGTGGAATGCGTCTTTTGCAATTGCGTAGTATTTTATTTATTCGACATGGCATGAAATCTCTCTTGAAGGAAAGAAACCCTTAACCCTGCCACACTAGGCTCCTCTGAAGCTTCTTTTCCCTTCGCTGTCCAGCCTCCCTTCCCACCTGGAGGCAGAACGCTCCAGTCCCTGCAAGTCACGTTCTCAGGCACCTCCTCTCAAGAGGCAAGCCAGCCTGACTCTGGTGCTGCCCCTTCCGGAAGCTGTAGAAGGTGCGCCCGCGGCCTGCAGGGTCCTGGTTCCGATCCCAGGGGCTTGGGCTTGCCCGCGACTCTCCCCGGATCCTGAATCAGGGAGGAAATCCAGCCACCGACGACGGCCCCTCAGTTTCAGTGGAAATGAGAGTAGGGGGTTGGAAAGCAACATTCACTAAAAACTAAAGAAAAGCAGTAACACACCTGCCCCCCCAAAACAAAACAAAATGCTCAGAAAGCATAGAAATGAGTCCCAAGTTTTTTCAGATCATATATTTCTTCTGACCAAAAATAAAGGCAACTCAAGCCCTTGATGGGCTGGCCTGGTTCTGTCCAAGCAGCCTGCTCCTGGCTCCTTCCCCTGGTTCACCCTTGTTCTGAAGGCCCCCTCTTTTCTCACTGGGGGGCTCTTCCTCCTCCCTTCCCTACACCTCCTCCCCATGTTTTGAGGGTTGAGGCTTTGGCCGAGTAGTGCAAGTAACAAATATGCTGGGTTAGAAAGGGGTGGGATAGAGGCTCCCGGGTTGGCCCTGAGTTAGAGGAGGAAACTGCCTGTTAAAATAGCCACAGGCCACGGAGGTGTTTAGGGGGTTACCTTGTAAACATAAAGCCCAGGGTTAGATCCATTGACCCGAACTCGGGCATGTTGGATGTCTGTCCAAAACCACTTTGGCAACGGATTCAAACCATCCTCCAATGAGTCTCTTTGTCTTCATCATCAGTGAAGAAATACCTCGTGTGCACGCACACGCACACACGCAATTTACCAGCGTGAGCCTTTCCCCGTTCCTGCTTCCTCCGGGTGCCGTGTGATGATTTCTGCAGAAGACAGCATCTTGTAAAGAAAAGAACGCTTGCTCTAGAGCTGAACCAACCCACTCCCGTTAGAGCTCTATGCCACTTCCGGCCTCGTTCTTTGCAAGGAAGCCATCGCTGAGCCTCAGTGTCCCCATCTGTGAGATGAGCCAACGATGCCGTCTCATAGAGCTAGACCCAGTACTGCCGGTGCTCACACACCCCCTTCCCTACCTTCCCCACTCTCTCCCTCTCCCTGTGCAGGTGTGAGGGGGAGCAGGTTCCGGGCTGGCAGGCAGAACCCTCTGCCCTTGCCTCAGGGCTTGGATTAGCCAAGTGTGGAATCCAAACAGGATGCACACATCAGCCTCTCTCACCCACCTACCAGTCTAGTGGGCACAGGGTTAGGCCCTACTTCAGCAGGACCGCATGGGCCATTCTTGTGGGGGGCGCCCCCTTCATAGAAAACCTTCAGTTAAGGAGGACCCCGCCATCGCCAGCCATGGGCAAGCACAGCATTTGTTATTTTACCCCCCGCCACGTTTCTTGACCAGCACCGCTTGTGGGGCTCTGTGCGAGGTGCGGGTGAGCCGGGCTGGAGCAGACCAGCCTGTGCTCTGGAGAAGCTGGGGCTAGGGAGGCGGAGGCCCTCCCGTGGCGCCCGCTGAGCTAGGGGAGGTGCTGGGAGAGCAAGAGGAGGGCCAGAATGGGCCACAGAGGAGAGGACAATGGAGCTGGCGTTTGGAGGATAATTAAGAGCTCCCCAAGGAGAGAACGGAATGACATTTCAGATGAACAACAAAGCCCTGAAAACACAAAAGAGAACAGCCAGTCCCCTATACAGTTTGGGGAAAGAGAAGAGGAGGGGAGGGCCTGGAGAGGTGGGCAGGGATGGGGCTGGGGGGCAGCCACGGCAGGAGTAGCCAAGGGGCCTGCCTTTCCATCAGGGGGAGCAGTGACTTCTCTCCTCACAAGACAAGAGATGAAGCAGAGGCATGTGTGATACAGACAGAAAGCCCAGGTGGCAGCCATGGGACGTCAAGACCGAGCACTGTGAGGGACCCTTCATGGGGGAGGAGGGCCCCCAGGCAAGCCAGGAATGATCGGAAGACTCTGGTCAGTGTGGGGAAAGTGGCTTCTGATTCCCATCCACATGTCACCAAGCAGCTGTGCCCCCGGGCCCCCTTTCCTCAGACCCTGTGGCGATGCAGCAGGTGGATGAAGAGTGCAGGTCCCTGCCCATGGCTGCTGGTGGAGAGAACCCCTTCTTCTAGCACCTTCTCTGTGCCCACGCCACGCCAGATTGGCTGCATTGCCTCGTTGAATCCTCAGAATAACCCTGCAAGGTAGCATTCCCATTTTACAGCTACAGAAACTGACAGAGAGGTTAAAGAATTTGTTCAAGGTCATGCAGCTAGTAAGAGACGGAAGTCGGATACGAACTCAGGTCTCTCATAGTCTGAAAGCTTTGTTCTTTCCGCATTGCTGTGCCGTGCATTTGGATCTCACCTTCTTGAACCTGATCTCCTCTTAGCTCCTGGGGTTCTGGAGGAATTTATATGACACTGATGCTGCCTTCATCATTAGAAGGCTGTCACTAGGGTGACAGGGAACAGTAGATACGAAGCTGTCACAATGAGAAAAATGAGGTGACGGGGAAGGCATTTCATCACTGCTTCTGGATTAGAGGCGGCCCGGGCTCTGCCAGGCAGAGGTCTCTGTCGTTCTTCTGTTTCAGTTGCATCCCCCAGACTCGTCCTCGCCCCCCACCCCTTTCCAGCAGGTGGAATCCAGGCCTCGACACTCCCCTCGGATTCCAAAACAGGAAGTAATCTTTATGGGAAACTTGGCCAGCCCATCATCTTCAGAACTGACCAAAGAAGAGAGCAGTGCTTTTGAACGTTTTGGGGGGGTCACAGACCCTGCCGGGAGTCGGAAGCAGGCAGTGGCCTTTCTCTCCGTGTGTGCACACACACGCTCACACGCACGTGTGTCTGCATACAATTAGAGGCATTTTCACGCTCTTCAGTCCATCTCTGGGCTCCAGAGGCTCAGTAAGCATTCTCTCTGGAGCTGCTGGGGGAATATATTCATGATAAACATAGTTCCTGACCGTGTTTCCCCTACTCACCCCTTCTTTGTCCTGTGGTGTTTGGAGAAAACAAGGGAAATGGAACTCAGGTCCAGTAATTGCTTTCACCAGTGTGTATGGGCAGGTGCAAGTCTCCGGCCACAGGAGAGCTCCCGCTTCTCTGTGTATTCGAATTGCTTGAGGTTCTTCGTGTCTGTCAGGGAGCAGATGGCCAGCTGGGCAATCTGTGGTGGGCCCTCTGTCTAAAAATCGGTCAGGCTCCCCACCGCTCAGGCTGCTGGCCCTCAGGATCCTGGGAGCCCCACATTGCACTGAATTCACTGAAAAATGCTTTGGAGAAGAGCCAGCTGCCACAAGGCCCTCCCACCCCGGCCGCCCCTCCCCCCGGGGGGCTTCTGCCCCACCCCCACCCCCCACCCCCGCCGGAAGCACGTGTTAGCTCTTAATAAAGCTGCTTCATCACCTGTTTAAACTAGACATTTGGTGCGTGCGTAATGACTCCTGGCTGGAACCAGGGAAAGCCATCAGCCGTCCTCTGCAAAGACAGACCTGCCGGATGAGTCCCTACTGGCTGTGGGCGCAGGGAGGCAGTCCTCCCTGAGGCAGAGCTGGCTGTGGGGGGGAGCCCAGGGGTGGATGGGGGAGCTTATAGAAGTTGGGCAAAGGGGGCTGACACCTTGCTCCTTCTCTTGCCCTCTTTGCTCCCCCTGGGCACACGGTGATCCCAGAATGTGAGAGGATGGAGCGGGGAGGTGCGGGATCACTTCCCAGCCCTGCTGTGGCCCTCCTGGGACAGGTCAGTCTCCAGGGCACGCGTACTTGCCCTTGAACCAGAGAAGTCAGATGGTGTGGCACTGCTGAGGCTTCCTTCTGGGCCTTGGGGTGTGGCATAAAGCCAGCAGATGTGCTGTTTGCCCAGAGTTTTGCAGTCTGGGGAGAGAGGCTCTGAGGAAATAGAAGCTACGGCTGTGTTAATTATTAGTATTTTTATCATTATTACAGAGGAGAATGTACCCCTGTTAATTCCCTGGGAAAATAGCCATGAAAACCAGTTGGCACCACCTAGGCCTGGGCCCAGGAGAGCAAGCACGGGCAGAGCACAGCCTCCAGGTCCCCCCCACCCCCCACCAGGCTGGTTCCCATGGCTGGGCACTGCCTCTCTGCTCCCCACCTCCCCCACTATGCACGCACACGTACCCATGTACATGCCCACAGCACGCCAGCAGAGGGAGGGGCAGGTAGCCCCTGGAACCCATGTTCCCACCTTGTCACCGGAAGAAAACTAGTGAAGCTATGTCTAGCAGTCACACGAAGGTCGGTGGGAAGACTTGCTTCCGTCGTTCCGGAGATTTCTGTTACCAAGCACTTTCGCACATGTCATTCCGTGGGCTCCCTCACAGCCTGGCAAGTGAGGGCTTGGGCATTGCACAGGGCTGGACTCGAATCATGGCTTCCACATGGACTAGCTGTGTGATCTTCGGCAACTTGCTTAACTTCTCTGAGCCGCCTCCATTTCCCTGTCACTCTTCTGGGCAGGGGTGAGGTCTGAATACGAAATAAGCTTTGTAGGCGAGCCTGAGGGGCTCAGTCGGCTAAGCATCCGACTTCAACTCAGGTCATGATCTCACGGTTGGTAGGTTCAAGCCCCACGTTGGGCTTTGTGCAGACAGCTTGCTCAGAGCCTGGAGCCTGCTTCAGATTCTGTGTCTCCTCTTTCTGAGCCTCCCTGCTTATGCTCTGTCTCACTCTCTCAAAAAATAAATGTTTAAAAAAAAAAAAAAGGAAAGAAGCTTTGTTAAAGAGCATCCAATAAGGGGTACCTGTTGGAATTCAAGGCAGACATTCTTGTTGCCATTTGACAGGTGAGAAGAAAATCGGGCTCAGCGAGATTGCCCGAAATTGGTAAGTGGCGGAGCTGGGATTAGAACCTCTGAATTTCCACCCAGACCGGATCTCTTACTGCCAAACCCTTCAGAGGCTAATTTTTCCCTGGCAGACTAGGTGACAGGTTGGGACCAGAGTCCCCTGAATTGGCCCTTTGGCATCCCCCATGCAGCTAGCTCTGTCTACCACCAGGTAGGACTCCACACACACAGCCACCTTTCAGGGACTTCTCAAAGGAATCACCTGGGATAGCTCCCACAGCCTGTGGCTCAGTCTCTGCTAGGTAGAGCGAGACAGTGTGGACAGGTAGGGGAGACACCGGAGCTGGGTGGAAACCTGGGGGTCTGGCAGGGGCAGGGAGAGAGTGGCAAAGAATGAAGAGCAAGGGTGGGAGAGTTGAGAAAAGACACGGAGCGGGGGAAGGGCCTCACAGCCATCCCCCTGCCCCCCGGGAGCAGCGAGGTTCCCTGCAGCTCCTGAGGGCCCCTTCCAAAGTGAGACACCCCACATTCACGAAACCTGTCTTCCTATCAGACAATAACACATCTTTAAGCTTGGTGGCAAATCCAGCTATTAAATTTACTTGTCAAATATAATGTGATTGTGAATGTATCATATATGGATTATATCGCAAAGCTGCTCTGAATATATATGATCATAAGATATGTCCATGCCTTGCATATATACATATAGACGTACGTATTCGAGTTTTATCCAGATACGCATTGCTAAGAGCACTGGCTTTTGCCCTTGTATGACCTTGGGAAAGAGGCTTAATTTCTTTCAGCCTCAGTTTCAGTATCTGCATAATGAGCATAGTAGTTACTATGAGGATTCAGAGATAATGAGTGGCAAGTCCTTGGCAGCCTTAATGAAATTAGCTCGTTTTTTTTTTATGGCTGTTTTAGCTACACAAGGCATATGTCATTGCCCCCATTTTAGAGTTGAGGAAACTGAGCCCAAGAGAGAGTACAGGTCTGGAGGTCAGGCACCCTGTCATAGCATCCCTGTGGAGCTGTGCGTAGGGCGGGGCTCAGGAAATGTTTGCATGGGGAGCGGCGTTTCGCCCCTTGCTGACACAGCTCCTAAGCCCGGACCCTCCCATTCAGCCTGGCTGACCACTCGGGGAGGCTAAAGACCCCAGGGGCCTGCTGGAGCCCTGGAAGACAGTGGGCATCTCCCAGAGTGATGCCGGACTCCCCATGCTTGCTCACACAAGAGGGACTTTCACAGGTCAGGAGCCAAGGAGGTGACAGTGCTGTCCGGATGGGATCCTTCCATGGGCTCACAGAATCCCATAGACCCTTCCCCAGCCTAGGATGCAGGAGCCGGGTGGCAACCCACCCCCACCCCCGCCTGCAGGCAGGCCCCCAGCCCCACTCCACTAAGGGCAGATTGGGTGTCATGTGGTTCTTGGCAAGTGACACCTGTTACATTTCCACCTGTCTTCTTACCCAGGAAGTTCTTCTCCACATCCAGCCACAGCATCCTAGGGTAGATCTTCTGGTTTCCTGACCTTTGGTCCCAGACAGAGATGGGTGGCCAGGAAGAGTGATTGGACCCTCTGAGTACGTCAGCAAGTCCCCAGGGCCTGGGTATAACCTTTCATGAGACACCTTCACACAGTCTAGACCAACTGGGGTTAGGAGACCAGGGTCCCGGCACCACCACACCCACCCAGCTTCACCCTGGGATTGTTTTCCTGGCCGAGTGGCTGCAGTGAAACTCGCTCTTCAGGCAGAAGTAGGAGAGGACGACCCCCAGCCTCGGGAAGTAGTGGGGGTCATGCTTTGAACCGTGGCCTCCGCAGTCAGCCTGTCTGGGCATGCTTGACCGCCACATACTCTACTTACAAGATCTTGGGTAAGCTACTTAGCGTCCATAAGCCTCAGTTTCCCTTGCTGGAAAATGGGGATGCCGGCCGTTCCTACTCCAAGGGTGTAGGGGACTCACTGAGGTAAAGCCTGGGGTCCGCAACAGGAGGCGTGTGCTGTGAATCCTGGAGCCAGGGTCTGAGGCCTGGCTCCGGGGCGCTCAGTGCTGCTGATCACGGTCCCGAACTGCTGCCTTCAGACCCAGGCCCAAGCTTGGGGGAGGAGCAGGCACAGCTGGGGTCCCCCTACGCTCAGTGAATGCTTTCATGAGGCAGAAGGGAGGCCAGAAAAAGCAAAGAAGAGAAAAGAAAACCCCAGCATATTCTCTGCCTCCCCCAGCTCTCTGCAGCTCCTGGGGGATCGGAGCTGCATAATACAATGGGATTTAATAAAATGCCTTTAACTCACAAAGTTTGTCTGCTGCCAGCTCCTTAATTAAATTGCCTAATGCTGCTTTGCGACGGCAGCACAAACTCCTGTGTTTAAAGGGCACGGCGTTGCCATGGCAGTCCCCCCTAACCCCCCCACATGGCGAGCTGGTTGTGGAGGAGCATACAGATGAGGCATGGGGTCACATACACACACGCACACACGCACTGCAATAGACTCTGGTCTGGTATTCCTGGGAAAGCATTGAATCCTTGCTAAGAATGCTGAGCCAGGGTTTACCAAGGGGACACTCAGGGGCATTTGAGCAGAACAGAGGCAGCCGGCAGGGCCACAGTGGGTCCCACGCAAGCCTTGGGCACCTGGGACCACCCCTCGAGGCCTGGGGGCAGCCTGGCCTCTCACCAGCCACTCGCTGCAAGCGGCCGCCTCCATCTCCCCAGGTGCACTGTACAGACACACTTGGCTGTGTGTGCCAGGACCGAAGAAGGATGGGGGAGCCCTGGGCGAGAGCCTGATCAGTTTGATGAGAACCCAAGGGGCTGGCAGGGTTTGGGGGGGCAGTGGGGATTATGTCCTTCCACACAGGGAGGGTGGAGGAAAGAGAACCATACAGGCTTATGGATTCTTCCATCAGACGCAGGGGTTCTCAGTCATGGCTTCCCATTTAAACCACTTGGGGATTTTTTCCCCCAGTATTTTATTATGAAAAATTTGAAATATACCTCAAAGTTAAAGGAATTTTACAGCAAACAACCATAGACCCAGCATCTAGATTCTACCCTTAAACTTTTCCTAGACTTGCTCTCACATCCCTGTCCTATCTGTCAAGCCATTTTATTTTTGGTGCATTTAAAAGTAAATTGCAGACATCAGTACGCTTTGCCCTAAATACTTCAGTGTCAGTGACAATGGAGTTCAATTCTGTTTTACAGCATTTTTTTCTTTTGGTGTAAGATTTACATATAGAGAAATCCTGGAGAGTTATTTTTTAATGTTTTATTTTGAGAGAGACAGAGTATGAGCGGGGTGCAGAGAGAGGGAAACAGAATCTGAAGCGGGCTTTAGGTTCTGAGCTGTCAGCACAGAGCCCAATGCTGGGCTTGAACTTGTGAACCTCGAGATCATGACCTGAGAGTTGAAAACCACAGGGATAATAAGAAGGAAAGCGTTGTCCTTTTTATTTCTTCCAAGCAGAATGTGGAGGTCTCCTGGCCACACCCAGATCTGTCCCCTGCCGATTCCCTTCTCCTGGTGCTCTCCGTGTGTACCTCATATGACCACGCCCATGCTCTTTTGGTGGGGGGCAGGGGTACCTCCATGTTCATGTGAATCCACTTATCCTCATGTTAGCATTAGAGGCGTCTCATTGTCTGACGTGTGTTTCCAGTGGCGAAGTCCGTATCTGTTTCACAGTGATGAAACCACACAGGTTGTCATGTGATGAGTAGGGCACTTACGACGTGGCAGCGGATGGAGGTGATGGTGTGCGGTGATGGCAGCGAGCATGGCCATGGTGAGGCTGATGATCCTGATGGAGATGGCAGGCCGCAGGTGGGACTGTGATCCCGGTGATGCCCCTCAGGGCCGTGTGCTCATTCTCTGCACTAATACCATCTGAGAGGAATGCCACTTGCCACATGGCCGGAAGGCTGGTCCCCCTATTTGAGAACCCCGCTGCTGCAAGGTGCAGCTCCTTCCAAGATTCAGAGAATCGACCTGGGACCCAGAGACCTGGCGGAGGCCCTGACCGAGCACCAGCAGCTCCATGCTCGGCTGCCCTGTCCTGCTGCACTTTAACTAGACACAGCTCTGGTATTAAGTACCAGTGGATCATTAGGAACATTTATTTAAGATGAACAGTCCTGGGAGCCAGCCCAGTTGGGATGCCAACCATCTCAAGATCAGTAGAGATTTTTTAAAATGTTTTAATGTTTTTTATTTATTTTTGAGAGAGAGAGAGACAGCGCGAGCAAGGGAGGGTCAGAGAGAGAAAGACATAGAATCTGAAGACAGGCTCTAGGCTCTGAGCTAGCGGTCAGCACAGAGGCTGACGCGGGACCCAAACCCACAAACTGTGAGGTCATGACCTGAGCTGAAGCCAGATACTTAACCGACTGAGCCATCCAAGCGCCCCTCAATAGAGGTTTTATTTGCTGCCTACGTAGTTTCCTGTTCCATTCATGCCTGGTACGCTGGAGGGAAGACAGAGGAAAACTGCTCTGGGTCTTTCTCCCTTGACCCAAGCGGTAAGGACGGAGGGCAGAAAGCCCCGGAACACTCCTGATCTCTTGCTACGGCCCTTGGCCAGCACCTCTCTGAACTGTCCTGGGCTACTGGGTTTCAGAGAGACATTCAAGGCTGGGAATGAGGGTGGGCTGCTAAGAGATACCACCCTTTCAAAATATATACATAAACAAGCCCAGAAAACAATGCTGAAAAATGCCCATAAAATAATATTGTCCAACCCTTTTATTTTACAGATGAGAAAACCAGGGCTGAGTGGGCAGCACATAAAATAGTGCCGAGAATGACAATAAAAATATCCCTCATGGATATAATACCTCTAAGGACACAGCCCTCTCACACCTGGAATCTGACTCGGGTTTTCGGCCGGGCCAGCAGGCTGGTAGGCACTCCTGAGCACTTTCCCAGATCCATAGCCAGCAATGAGCCTACAGGACATCTGTATAGCACTGACGGCTCAGAGTGTACCTTTCACACTCATGTTTTCATCGCATCTGTACCACCCCTCTGCACAGAAGACCAAAGGTACTAGTCTTACCCCTCTTTGCAGAGGAGAAAACAGAGGGCTCATAGGGGCAAAGCATCTTGCCAACCTTGCACGGTGAGTCAGAGCGGGAACTAGAATCCAAGAGCACCTCCCATCAGTTTGCTGGGGCTACCATCTCAGAGTATCACAAACGAGGTGGCTTCAAAAACAATAGAAATTTATCGTCTCTGTTCTGGAGACCAGAAGTCTGGAATCAAGGCACGGGAGAGCCGTGCTCCCTCTGAAACCCCTCAGGGAGCACTCCTAGCTCCCGGTGCCAGCTGGCTGCCGTTGGCAGTCCTCGGCTTGTAGCCACTGGGCTTCAGTCTTTGTCTACATCATCACATGGAATTCTCCCTGTGCCTCTTTGTGTCCAAACTTCCCTCGTCTTATACGGACACCAGGCATTGGAGAAGAGCTCACGCTAATCCAGTAGGACCTTAACTTGTATAATCTTAACTTGATTACAGCTGCAAAGACCCTATTTCCAGTTTAAGGTTACCTTCACAGGTATTGGGAGTTAGGACTTAAATATACATGTGGGGGATCACAGTTCAACCTGTAATGGTCCTTGTCCCAAGCCAGTGGCCTTCTAATTTTTTTTAATGTTTATTCATTTTTGAGACAGAGAGAGACAGAGCGTGAGTGGGGGAGGGGCAGAGAGAGAGGGAGACACAGAATCTGAAGCAGGCTCTAGGCTTTGAGCTGTCAGCACAGAGCCCGACATGGGGCTCGAACTTATCAACCTCGAGATCATGACCTAAGCTCAAGTCGGACGATCAACCGACTGAGTCGCTCAGGCACCCCTAAGCCAGTGGCCTTCCACAGCATGCTGTCTGCATCCTACGTCCCTCCCACCCCCTATCTCTTCCCCATGCACCCCCAAAGCCAAGAGGCTCTCCTCCCCTGCAGTGGAGAAAGTGGGGCTGGCCGGGAGCACTGTTCATCCTCTGCGCTTCCCAAATCATTACAGGCTACTAAGGTAGAATCATGAAATATAGGTGGGCTTTTTATCTTTTTTATTCCCAGACAGTAAAAATCACTAAGACTTGTTCTTAATTGGTTTAATTTTGAAGCTTCTAAATATTGATTTAACCTACACTCCTTTGTACTTGCCGCAGTCACTGAATTATGCCTGTTATTGATCACAGCTGGAAGCATTTCCACCCACCAGGCTCCGGGAAGTCTGGGAGCCCCCGGTCCTCTAGCAGGTGTGTCAGGTACAGAAGGCGTGAACAGGCCTGGGGGAGAGGGTGCCGGTGCCAGATTGGAAAGGGCCTTCCCTTGAAGGAAATTGAAGGAAAGCTGCTCGGCATAGGCCTGGGGCCAGTTGCTTTCTGATAACGTTGGCTCGGGCCAGGGGAGGTTGAATGAGAAGTTACTGGAAATCCCATTCCATTCTGAGCCCTAAGAGAACCGGGCAGGGGCCGGTGGAGGAGGATGTGGGATCGGGGTTTAGAGCACAGATTTTCTCTAGAGAAGCATTTAAGCTCAGAACCTTGCCTGAGCCCTGTCACTGCCAGCTAGATGTTCTTCAGTCACCTACCTACTGTCACATCTGTGAAGGGGGCTAGTGTTCAGTGCACACCCAAGTCCAGCTCCCGGCCCGGGGATGGGCTCACACTAATCTTCAGTCAACGGCTGCCATTATCCACACCACTGTCCCACTGGGGACCATAAGCACCAGCCTCCAAAGCACACCACATCTTCTAGCCCTGGTCGCAGTAGTTGTTTTCTGTACGACCTTGGGCAGGTCGTATAACATCCTTTCCTTTAAAAATGGGGTAATGACACCAATGACCCCCCAGGGCTATTGTGAGAATCACACAGGGCCACAAATATAGAAGAATTTAAGTTGTAAGGTGCACCGGGTCCTGAGAGCATTGGCGTTGATGGGATGGCGAGAGCAGCTGCTGGTGTGGAAGCCCTTTTGGCCACGCTCTGCGTGAGCACAGTGTCCCATCCAGACCGTTGAGGCTCCAGCCGGCTGCTCCAGCCTCTTCGCCTCACCACTCACATTCTCGGGGACCTACAGGGAGCCCCTCTGTTTTGGGATTCGCTTCCCATGTTTTTATCCCAGGACCTTTGCCCCTGGTATCCCAACATGCATAGAATGCCTTTTGACCTTTGTCCCCAGTGTCTTCAACCTTCGTAGAATGCCTTCCAACCATCTTTGCATCTACTGACCTACTGATTCAGCCAATGCTTCCTCTGAAAATCTTTTTAAACTACTTTACTGAGAGGCCCCTGGGTGGCTCAGTCAGTTGAGCGTCCAACTTCGACTCAGGCCACGATTTCACAGTCCGTGAGTTCAAGCCCCGCATCGAGCTCTGTGCTGACAGCTCAGAGCCTGGAGCCTGCTTCTGATTCTGTGTCTCCCTCTCTCTGCCCCCTACCCGCTCATGCTCTGTCTCTGTCTCTCAAAAATGAATAAATGTTAAAAAAAATTTTTTTTAAACTACTTTATCGAAATACAATTTGGATACCATCAAATCCACCCATTTTTAGTGTGCAATTCAATGACTCTTCACAAATTCCTCTAAACTTATCCCCAACTCCCCACGTGTGGCAGAATCATGTCCTCTCCTCTAGGCTAGGCCCCTGCTGCCCTGGGCATATACTTCCGTGACCACTTTTCTCATGCTTTAGTAGGTTGGGGTTTTTTAGCCATGACTCTGCCCTTCCCATAACCTTCCATCTCGACCCCTTCCCAGTGCCAGCATACAGTCGGGGCTCTATTAATGCTCACTGGGGAAAGAGTTTCCCTGTGGCCAGGACGCAAAGGGTGAGGGGTCTGGAATCCTGCGGGCCTAACAGCAGAGTGATAGGAAGCTCAGCTCCTCATGGGTGCAGCCTAGCGCTCCCAGCCCGCACCCTCCTGTGTACGGAGTTCGGATCTCAGGAGGGGCCCCCCGACCTCACCCAGCAATTCTCAAACAGAGAATCAGAGGGCAGAGGGTTCTCGCACTTCTGGGTCACCAGACCCCACTCTCTGAGCTCCTGACTCAGGAGCCATTCTCAGGATGGGGTCACCTGCACCCCTAACGAATTCGCAGGTGATGCTGCTGTGGCGGGTCCGGGGACCGCAGTTTTAGAGCTGCTGCTCCAGCCTGGCCCCCTCATTTCACAGGGGACGAGCCCAAGGCCAAGAGAGACGTCAGAGGGCATATCCCCAGGTGGTCTGTCCCTGGAACCCAGCCCTGCCTTGTCCTGTGTCCTCTACCACCGGCTCCCATGCCTGGGCCTCTGCTTCCCCTTCGGGGCCTCGAGAAGCTGAAGGAAGACTGGGAAGGTTGGGGGGAGCCCCTGAGATGCGCTCCTCACAGGCCTGCGCGAGCTGCAGAGAGAGAGGCCGGTGGCACTGGGGAGGGGACCCGGGGAAGGGATGGCCCGGAGCAGGCGGTGAGGGCTGAAAGGCCATCCTGGCAGCAGTTAGGGGAGAAAACAAGGCCTCGTCGAAGCCCTGGCTGCAGCCATCTATCTCCCAGGCTGTTGGTGACAGATGACGGAGGGAGCGGGCGGCGAGGCCCGCGCGGGCACCGAGGCTCCTTCCGCCGCGTGATTTATCTCCCAGCTTCATCTGGCAAACCTGCTGATGAAACGGGTCTCCTTTTCTCTCCGCCTCATCAGTTTTCATTCTGATTTCATTTTCCTTTTCCGGGAGAAGAGGTTTGGCCTTTCTCCTTGTTTAACCAGTCTGCCTCCCTTTCTCCTCTGCCGCCCCGGGCCCCAGGCCCTCCCTACCCCCCAACCCAGGCATCTCCCCTGACCCCCAGCGAGCCCTGGGGTTCCCTCCCTCCGCACCCCGATGCTGGGGAGAGAGAAACTTCCTCGTCTAGCTCCCCATTCATGTCAGACAACACCACTTCCCTCTGCTCCTTCTGGGGCCACAAAGCCACAGAGCGGTGCTGGGACAGCTCACAGTCCGAGGGTAGAGACAGACATGGAACATCATATTTGGGCGTAGGTTCTCAGAGGATGGGGGAGGGAGCAAGGGGTTGATTCATTTGTAGGAGGGGCCACAGTCAGGGAAGACCTCGGGAATGGGAAGGAAGTCCCAAGATACCCGAGGGAAGAAAGAGACTTCTGAGTGAGGACCCTGCATATGCAAAGGGGCAGGGGCAGGAAAGAGCACTGCCTGCCCCTCTCTGAAATCTTCCCCCACTTCCCCCTGCCCTTGTGCCTGATTCCCGAGGACCTACTGTGTTTGAAGAGATGTCCTGGGACCCTGGCTTTGGGAGGGAGCCTTTCCAGAGCCTTGCAAGGTCTGCCCAGCTCACCCACTTGATGGTAGGAGGCCAAGGAGAGCTACGGGGCAAGAGGCTGGAGATGCTTGTGGGTCAGCAGCCAGGCTTGGCTGTCCCTCTGGCTTGTGACTGGCCAGTGTGGAATGACCAAGGGCTGCTGTCAGGCCGCAACATCTAAATTCTGCTGCAGGAAGGGCCCTCTCCCGGCTTCCAGGGGGACACGTGAGGGAGACAGAGGCACCGCTCACCTAAGCCAAGAGGAGCTGCCTTGTTTACTGAGTGACAGTTGTGTCAAACATCAGCGATCTGTAAATGAACTGAGTTCCAGAACTGTCCTGGAGACTAAAAACAGGAAGGACCGCAGCTGGAGGTCCCTGGGAGGGTAGCCAGCTGCATAAGGAAGGCCTGGCAGCCCTGGGTCCCTAGGGGAAGGTGCCTGCCTTCGAGGCCACACGACCATTGACAGGGCCAGTCCGGTGCTGGCTTGGTGCAAAGGTGGTCTCGAAGCTAGGAACCGGGCCTCGGACAAACTGAGGGAGATAAAAAGGAAGGGGCTCTACTCAACCCCAGGCACTTCACAGACGTCATCCTTCTCAGCTTCATGAGCTGGTGCTCTCTCCATGTCCAGAGGGAGAACCCGGATGACGACGCTCAAGGTCACACAGCCAGCACCAGGATTCAGGTGCAGAGCTGCTTCTAAAGCCTACCCCTGCCCCTCTAGCCTGAGCTCTCAGAGGGGCTGGTAGAGTCCCCGGGACTTCTGGAGTGGGGCGCCTGGAGAGCTCTAGCTGGGTGAAGACCATCGTAGGATCAGGTCGAATCCAGAGGCAGAAGCCTGAGTCAGAGAGAGGTGCCTTCTCCGGGAAGGCCCAAGCCAGGAGCAGGGGAGCGGGGGTGCAAACCTAAGGGAGATGGGCCCTGGGAGCAAGTGTGTGTCTCCTCGCGGGTGGCAAGAAAGGAGACGGAAGGGCCTGAGGCCAGAGTCTGAGCTGTCTGGGCTCCAGAGCTCTGAAAAGCTCACCCTGCCTGCCCTTCCTCGCCTTCCTTTCCCTCCCGCCCTCCCACTGGCTGTCCCTGCACAGATGTGTCCTGAGCTCCTACTGTGCGCCAGACCATGAGAGGGACCGGCGACCCCAGCACAGGTCCTTCTCCTGAGGGGCTCGTGGTCTGGTGAGAGAGACGGGTCGACAACCAGCCAGCCCCTGATGGAGGGAAGCTGGGGCGCAGTGGGGGCTGGGACAGGGGGGAGGGGTCCAGGACGGCTACCTGCAGGTGGGCAGATGATCAGCCGGGCGGTGGCAGACTCGGCCTGCACTGCCCCCCAACCCCCCTGCAGCCTCCTCCAGCCCCTGTGCGCTACCTCCTGGCACCCTCCCTGCTAATCAGGAAAGAAGGAGGCAGGCTCCCCTCCAGATGCCAGAGCTCTAGCACCCTCTGCCCAGGCCAGGTGGGACACAGGGAATGGAGAGACTTCTGCTTGGGACAAGGCCCTGTCCTCCGTGCAAGGAAGGCATCACAAGGAGAGTAGGGCAGGGGTGGGGGAGGGTACCCGCATCCTTTCCCCAGGAGATCCCCTCCGGCTTCCCTGCCTGCTCTCCTCCAGCCCCTCCCCCACCCCCCACTGACTCTCAGAAGTTGGCTTATGACACCAGATCCCGGGGAAATAGGAAGGGCTGGCAAATGACACACTGAGTCCGGGCTTTCCACACTCCAGCTGTGAGCCGCTGGTCTGACCCCACAGCTACCCTAAGCTGGAGCTTTCTGGTCTGTTCAGTAGCCACCTCTCAGGTTGTGGGGAGCAAATAGAAATCCTGGCACAGAGAAGGGGCTCAGGAATGTCCCTTCTTTCCTCCGAGACTCTGCTTTATGTCACCTTTCCAGTGGGGCCAGAGCAGAGGGGACCCACCTTACCAAAGAGAGATGCTCTACAGAATAATGGTTTTCAAGCTTTTATCGCTGTGGCTCAAGGGCAAAGAACACGCGGTTTTGCCTCATGCTCCTGCCTGTACCCACGTGTGCGTGTGAGTGTGTGTGCACATGTGTGTGTGTGTGTGTGTGTGTGTGTGTGTGTGTGTAAAACAAAAGGATAAAACTTCTCAAAACAGTGCTTGGTCTAGCTACAGTCCGTGCACTCTGGTATTTTCTGTTGTGTTTCATTTTTTTTAAATGCAGATTGTGACCCACTTTAAATTGTTTTCATGACCCTCTAATGGGTTGCCGTTGGCAGTGCACGCAGAACACCTCCCGGTGTGCTGTCAGGGAGGAGGTCTGTTCCCAGGCAGTGGAAGAGGCCACCCTTCCTGGAGGAGCATGGTGGAAAGTATCAGAGGAGGGAGCATTTGGGACAGGCTTCTGTGGCTGAAGAGGACGCAGTAGTTGAAGTTGGAGGCGGGCTTTGTAGACTGAGGGGTCCGAGGCGTGGCCGGAAATAGCAAGTCCTGTTTAGTGCGAGCATGGGGTGCCTGGGAATGAGAGGGCCACTGGGAGGTGAGGAGGCAGCACCAGAAGAGGCTATGGTAAGGGTCAACGCAAGACACGAAAGGAGAAAGTAAGTGCAAGCACCGAGGCAGGTGTGGGAGGGCGAAAGGGACAGGTCAAGGTGGCAAAGATGTCCAGTCTTGGAGACCACGGGATGGCGGAGCTGAAGGACGGAGAGGGGGTGGCAGGAGCAAATGCAGGCTTGTGGGGAGACACAGGGTGTGGGACAAATTGAGAGGAAGAGCCTCTGAGGCAGCCAGGGGGAGGGGACCAAGGGCAGCTGGCAGCGAGTCTCGGCCTCTCCTATGTGGCCACTCCCACATTTGTCCTCTCGCCTGGAGCCCCACTCTGTAATGAGAAGACGCAGGAGTTTGGCGGTGGAAAGGAGGCCACAGTGTCACCTCAGGAGGTGGCCAAGACCTGTGGGGCTTTGGGGAAAGAAGGTTGAGTGAGAGGCACAGGGCTGCGTGGGGCCAAGAGGTCCCTCCTGCCATCTTCCCGCCTCCAGCACATGGAGGTTTCTGTCCCAGCACAAGGACTGACTGGGGCGGGGGACCTAAAGTGTAGAGCAATTTCTCCATCCGGGGATTGAGAACCACAAAGGGGAATAAGAGGAACCAGCCTCCCTGCCTTCCTGGAGATGGCTGGGTCAGAGAGACGCCCTGGGAAGGGCAGCACACTTTGAAGCAGGAAGATGAAGCGAGGGAATTTCAAACCTTGAGTTCTGGAGTTCCTGAAAGCCTGAGTCAACTGCTTCCAGAGTCCCTGGTCCCAAATTGGGATGGAGAAGGAAGGGGAATTCTGGGTTTAAAAGATGAAACTGATTGGCGGTGTTGGAAGTCAGGACAATGGCTAAGTCCAGGTGGGGGCTATTGACCGACAGGGCCACACGGGAACCTTCTGGAGTGCTGGACACACTTACATCTTGTCACGGTTGGTGGCTGTCTGGGTACCTACTCACGGAGAAATTCATCGAGCCGTGCACTTGCAATGAGTGCCCTTTAGGCACTCTCCTGTACATATGTCACACTTCAAAATATTTATTTTATCACAAGAGGTGAGAGATGAGAAGTGAGTAGTAATTGGGGCACCTGAGTGGCTCAGTCGGCTGAGGGTCTGACTTCAGCTCAGGTCATGATGTCACGGTCTGTGAGTATGAGCCCAACATGGCGGCTCTGTGCTGACAGCTCGGAGCCTGGAGCCTGCTTCGGATCCTGTGTCTCCCTTTCTCTCTGCCCCTCACCTGCTTATGCTCTGTCTCTCTCTGTCTCTCAAAAATGAATATATGTTTTTTAAAAATGCGAGTGGTATGATGGAAGGAGAGGCAGGGGTGAGGGGGGCAGATGAAGGGAGCACAGCACCTCATGCACCTGAACTCTGCGCTCCTCCCTAAAGTTCTGGGAGGAGGCTGTTACCCCCCACTTCCCAGCTCAGGAACTTGAGGCTCAGAAGGCTGCCTGCCTGGCCCAAGGTCACACAGCAAGTGACAGAGCCAGGCTCCAACTCTGATCGCAAAGCCGAGCCTGGGCTCCTTCCGCTCCACCGCTCCTCCTTTGCATAAGTTATTTATGGAATTCAGACTCTGCAAGACTAGATAAACGCAGAGGTCTCCTCCGGCTCTGAGGTCTTGCTTGTCTGTGATTAAATGAGAGGTGGGAGTGAGGGGCCCCATGGCTCGCCTCCCTGGAGGAGCAGAAGGCCAGGTGCACAGATGGCAGGCTGGACTCCCTCCTTCCCTCCGCACCCCTCCCACCCCAAACTTATCTGCCAGTGAGGAGGCCGGAGTTTATCAACGCTCCACTCAATTATGCTCCCCATCTGTCTCCGCAGCTCAGGGGGACCCGGCACTGAAGCAGCGAAGGCCAGGCCATTGATCACCACCGCCGCTGCTCCTCCCGGACCCTTGGCTGCCACTCTGGAGGCCGGGTGGGGGCTGCGTGGAAGGGAAGGTGAGAGAGGGGAGGGCAGGGAGAGACTCCACATCCACTGACCTCCTGGGGGAGCTCACTGTTGTGTGGGAGCACCAGGACGGAGGACAGAAGGGAGAAGCAGCTTCTCCCAAACTCTTCATCAGGAGCTTTGCCAGGGGTCTGAGTTTAACCGGGAATGTAAGGGACCAGTTCCTCACTTTGTGCTAAATCCGCCGCTGGCATGGCTGCCCACCCCCCACCCCGCCCCCTGCTCCCCAGAGCATCCAGTCTCTTGTCACTGAAGGCCAAGGCTGATCACAGTCCCCAGCCCCCAATCAGAAGACAGGCCAAGGTCCACGTGCAGCCTGCTGGTTCCCTTTGTCCCTGTGGCGCCAGGCCCAGCCATGAGCAATGTCTTCCCTCTGCTGTCCCCCAGGTTGGGGGGATCAATCTAGCCCAAAATCAAGGAATGGTGTCTGTGGGGCCTATCAGGTGGCCGTAGGGGAGGAAGAGTTGAGGACCCAGGTCATCTCTGAAGGGATTGGTGCCTGAGGCAGGTACGCAGGGCAGCCCTGTGCTTCGTTCTCGAAACAGAGGCCTGGAACCACCAGGCAGCAAGCCTTGGCTGGGCTGATGGCTCAGGTTATGAAGTCCGAGACCTAGATTTGAATCCCAACCCCGCCACATGGAAGTTTGTGCAACCTCTGGCAAGTCATGTGACCTCCAGGGGCCTCCGTCGCTGTCGCTGCTCTCACAGGATGAGACTACATAATCCCTCCTCTGCCTGCACACGGGCTCGATGGGAGAGTTCACGTCCACTTACGAGTGCCCTCCGTGGGCTCAGCCCTGCACTTGGTGCTGCGGGGGCACCACAGGCGTGTAAGGCATGGCCCCTGCCACAAGGCACTTGAAATCCAGTTGGGGAAGATGTCCACGCATTCGTGTGAACTTCTGCTCACCCCGGAGATCACAGATAAAAGACAATTCGCTTTCTCTGCAGCTCTGGGCAGAAATTGCTAATCAGCCCCCATGGGTGGGTGGGTGCAAGACAGCCCAAGACGGTGGTGGCAGGTCAGTGGGCAGCTCTGCCTTTCTCCAGGTGGGGGGGGGGGGCGGGCAGCACAGGGGGGCTCTGCATGCTCAGCCTCGAGGGGGAGGACTCGTCTGGACCTTTGCCAGGCCTGGCGATCGGGGGTGCAGCCAAACATGAGTCATCAAGCCACAGCCTCTCTCTGCGCCGAGCCCCAGCCCTGGGCTCCTGGCTGGGGAGCGGGCGCACTGCCTCACCCACCCAGCCAGAGTGGGTGCTTCCTGGGGTGGAGGGAAAGATGAGTCTCAGAACGTTTCTAATTCAGTTTTAAGTGGTTCCTTCCTCCCCTCCACACATCAGAGCATCTGTTAGAACAAAGGCATTAGAACAAAGGTGTTGGAGGAGAGACACCTGCGGCTCAGATAGAGTCTGAAGGCAAGGACCAGGCCTGGGAGGGTGGCGGATCCCTCTCTCTGCCCGTCCGAACTGTCCTGGGCTCTTCTGACCATTCTGCCGTTTTTAGCCCGGCCGGAGTGAAGGGATTTAAGGTTGCGATGTTTTATCTATTGCTGCTCGTTGCTCCCCGTGCCACCCGGAGGCAACACCGGGCCACTGTGGGCAAGCTCAGTAGGATCTTGTTGAGAAACAGGGTACAATTTCTACTCCCCCTGAGAAACCCCATAGCTTGGAGAGCCTCCCAGCCCTGGGGAGGAGACGACCGGAGCCAGAAGACAACTAACATTTATGGAACTCTTGCTGGGTGTGCCCCACTCAGCTCTTTTAATCCTAATGGCAACCTCATTTTAATTTTCTTTTTAATGTTTATTTTTGAGAGAGAGAGAGAGAAAGTATAAGCAGGAAGGAGGAAGAGAGAGAGGGAGACACAGAATCCAAAGCAGGCTCTGAGCTGTCAGCACAGAGCCTGACGCAGGGCCCGAACCCACAAACCCTGAGGTCATAACCTGAGCTGAAGTCAGCCACCCAACCGACTGAGCCACCCAGGTGGCCCAGCAACCACATTTTTGACATAAGGAACAGATGCTCTGAGCAGTCAGTCTCTTTTCCCAGAGTGCTCTGGGAAGAGGCGGGAAGTCTGAGTAAGAGCTCTTCGCTGCTGGGTTCTGCTCTCTCGGGCCAGGTCGAGGCAGGAGGCAGGGGCCTCTGGGATGTGTACGTGTGGCAGGACCATGGGCGTAGGTCCAGTTCTGTGACAGGGCCGTCCTGGGACTTGTCTCCCTGCCGCCTCTCCAACCACACAGTACACTGCGGAATCCCCTGCCCTCCTCCTGCCCGCCAGGCGCCAGCTTGGGCGGCCAAGTTCCCGGGCTCCCCGCTGCACGTGTATGCAGGCGTGCGTGTGCGTGCACGTGTGTTTGTTTGCTCGGAGTTCTACGTGTCAGTGCACACACACCCCCACGCAAAACCTCTGTGCATTTTAAGTCACGGTTGTTTTCCCACCTTCAGAAATAGCTGCAGAGGAAGGTGGGAAGTAGTCAAATGTAAACAGGCATACCGCTCTCCTGCTCAGGGGAGGGGACTGCGCCTCCAGCTGCTCCCCTTCCCAGCATCTTGGACGCAGGGGCAAGGTGGGCGAAGAGCCCCTCTGGCCAGCTGAGCAGCACCTGCCTGGAAAGTAGTAGAAGACCCGGCCCCAGTGCACGAGAACGGGCACCCAGCCTCCTGCCGCGGCAGCCAGTGCAGCCCAGGGTGGGCTCGGGCGAGACCCGGGGACCACGAAACGTGGTGTAAATGGCACAGCCTCTGACCTTGGGTGGATCCCCATCTCCTGCCTCCTGCCAGCTCCGTGTCTTGAGCAAAATTCTTTACCTCTAAGAACCTCAATTTCTTCGTGCACAACCTAGGGCTATTTTATTCGTGCTTATCTTGTTGGCTCGTTTTGATGGTTAAATGAAGTAAGATATTCCGAGTCGGTGGAGTCCTGGCAAATCTGTGATCAGTAAGTGTTGGTGTGTTGACCCGATACCTGCAGTTGGAAAACTACCCAGATCGGACTTCTGCTCAGGAGAGGACCGGGCCCAGGAAGGCCCCCCGGTTTCCCCCGACGTTGGTTGTAAGCCGAGGCTGGATTTGCCTCACGGGTGATTCAGCCTGGTCTTGGGGACTATGGGAGCCTGGTTTACCCATAACTAGGAGGTGGGAAACAGTGGCTTAGATTCTAGACTGGGGGGGTTGGCGACCTCCTGGAGGAAGGGGCCCTGGGGCCACAGAGATTGATGTACACATTCACTGGGCACCTGCTGTGTGCTCCACGCCCAGCAATGACCAAGATGGGACCCCATCTGGGGGAAACATTTCCATGTGATGTGGTCCAGGCTAAAACAGAAGGGAGCACAGGGTGCTATGAGAGCATAAGGTGGGCCCCTTAGCCAGCCAGGAGTGGGGGAGGTGGGGAAGAAGCATCTGTAGGAGGAAACTGACCTTAAGTTAGGCTTGAAGAACAAGTAGGACTTGTCTAGGAGACCCTGAGGGGGAGACACAGGAAGGGGGGCATGTCAGGGTAACGTCAAGTCAAAAGCGCTACTGTGCTTAGTCAGCTGTGTGGGAGAACAGCAAGAGAAGCCAGGAGATTGGCCAGGGACAGGTCATGTAAGGTCTTACCTGCAGGGCTGAAGAGGTCAGACCTAGGCTTCTTAACCCCACCGCCTTCTTCCAGGGAGCTCAGTCAGGCTGTTGGAAGGTCCTGCCTCTGGGTGGGAAAGTTGGCAAAAACCAAAGCCATGCACGAGGAGAGCTTATGCAGACCCCAGGCAGGAGCACCCTCTTCCACAGCCTGTCTGGGTGTGGGGTCAGGGACCATTGCCCTTCTACTTCCAGAGTCCTGAGGGCCCACCCTGGAATTTTGAATCTGTACCGTTTCCACCTCCACCACCACCACCACACACACACACACACACACACACACACACACAGAGCCCAGAGGGATGCCTGGAAACTTTACCCAGTGAGCCAAGGAGGGTGGGGGAGATGTGAGGAGGTAAGAGAATCTACTCCAGGGGCACCTGGGTGGCTCAGTCGGTTAAGCAGCTGACTTCAGCTCAGGTAATGATCTCATGGTTCATAAGTTCAAGCCCCACATCGGGCTCTGGGCTAAGAGCTTGGAGTCTGAAGCCTGCTTTGGATTCTGTGTCTCCTTCTTTCTCTGCCCTCCTCTGCTCATGCTTTGTCTCTCTGTCTCTCAAAAATAAATGTTAAAAAAATTAATAAAAGAAAAAAGAGAGAATCTACTCCACATCTCTGGGCTCAGAAGGACTGTAGAGATGACGGTCATCCCCGTATCCCCTCTCCTACACACACACACACACACACACACACACACACACACACACCCCTTCCCAAGTTCTCCTGGAAGCTTCCTGATTCAATCTCTCCCTACTTCCCAGAAGACTCACTGTTGCCCACTCCCCAAGCAGAAAGGACCCCCAAGCCTCAGGGCTCTAGGACAGAACCCGGGACCCCTGGCTGTCCTCCTCTCTCCATTCTTTTGCCCTCTGGAGTCAAACAGCGGAGCCACGGGAAAAGGGAATAGATTCTGCCTCTCTGCCTCCTCCTGACTCTGCATCCTCTTCTTTCCAGGGCTGCGCTGATGGGGCGTGGCAATGAATGAGCAGGCCCTGCCCCAGCGGACAAGGATGGACAGCCGTGCTCAAGAGAGCAAGAAGCGACACCCACATATCCCCACGTAGAATGACCGTCCTGGGAGGGCGGTTCCCCGGGCCCTGGCAGGGCTGCTGACCGTTAAGAGTAGAAGGACCCCAGACCCTTCCTGTGGATGGTTCCCTGCCCCACGGCTCCATCATGAGGCTCCTTGTGGCCCCCCTTCTGCTAGCATGGGTGGCCGGTGCCACGGCCGCTGTGCCCGTGGTGCCCTGGCGCGTGCCCTGCCCCCCTCAGTGCGCCTGCCAGATCCGGCCCTGGTATACACCCCGCTCATCCTACCGTGAGGCCACCACTGTGGACTGCAATGACCTGTTCCTGACGGCGGTGCCCCCCGGGCTGCCCGCAGGCACGCAGACCTTGCTCCTGCAGAGCAATAGCATCATCCACGTGGACCGGAGTGAGCTCAACTACCTGGCCAATCTCACAGAACTGGACCTGTCCCAGAACAGCTTCACGGACGCCCGAGACTGTGACCTCCGCGCCCTGCCCCAGCTGCTGAGCCTGCACCTGGAGGAGAACCGGCTGAGTCGGCTGGAGGACCACAGCTTCGCGGGGCTCACCAGCCTGCAGGAGCTCTATCTCAACCACAACCAGCTCTACCGCATCGCCCCCAGGGCCTTTGCCGGCCTCAGCAACCTGCTGAGGCTGCACCTGAACTCCAACCTGCTGAGGGCCATTGACAGCCGCTGGTTTGAGATGCTGCCCAACCTGGAGATCCTCATGATTGGTGGCAACAAGGTGGATGCCATCCTGGACATGAACTTCCGACCCCTGGCCAATCTGCGCAGCCTGGTTCTCGCGGGCATGAACCTTCGGGAGATCTCCAACTATGCCCTGGAAGGCCTGCAGAGCCTGGAGAGCCTCTCCTTCTATGACAACCAGCTGGCTCAGGTGCCCCGGCGGGCCTTGGAGCAGGTGCCCGGGCTCAAGTTCTTAGACCTGAACAAGAACCCACTCCAGCGGGTGGGACCCGGGGACTTTGCCAACATGCTGCACCTCAAGGAGCTGGGTCTCAACAACATGGAGGAGCTGGTTTCCATCGACAAGTTCGCCCTGGTCAACCTCCCTGAGCTGACCAAGCTGGATATCACCAACAACCCCCGGCTGTCCTTCATCCACCCCCACGCCTTCCACCACCTGCCCCAGATGGAGACCCTCATGCTCAACAACAACGCTCTCAGTGCCTTGCACCAGCAGACGGTGGAGTCCCTGCCCAACCTGCAGGAGGTGGGTCTCCATGGCAACCCCATCCGCTGTGATTGCGTCATCCGCTGGGCCAATGCCACAGGCACCCGCATCCGCTTCATCGAGCCACAGTCCACCCTGTGCGCCGAGCCGCCAGACCTCCAGCGCCGCCCAGTCCGAGAGGTGCCCTTCCGCGAGATGACAGACCGCTGCCTGCCCCTCATCTCCCCTCGCAGCTTTCCCCCCAGCCTCCAGGTGGCCAGTGGAGAGAGCCTGGTGCTACACTGCCGGGCACTGGCGGAACCAGAACCCGAGATCTACTGGGTCACCCCAGCAGGGCTTCGACTGACGGCTGCCCACGCTGGCAGGAAGTACCGGGTGTACCCTGAGGGGACCCTGGAGCTGCGGAGGGTGACGGCAGAAGAGGCAGGGCTGTACACCTGTGTGGCCCAGAACCTGGTGGGGGCTGACAGTAAGACAGTTAGTGTGGTTGTTGGCCGCCCTCCCCTCCAGCCAGGCCGGGACAAGGGATGGGGGCTGGAGCTGCGGGTGCAGGAGACCCACCCTTATCACATCCTGCTGTCTTGGGTGTCCCCACCCAACACAGTCTCTACCAACCTCACCTGGTCTAGCGCCGCCTCCCCGCCGGGCCAGGGGGCCCCTGCTCTGGCCCGTCTGCCGAGGGGAACCCACAGCTACAACATCACCCGCCTCCTTCAGGCCACGGAGTACTGGGCCTGCCTGCAAGTGGCCTTTGCTGATGCCCACACCCAGTTGGCATGTGTATGGACCAGGACTAAAGAGGCCGCTCCTTGCCACAGAGCCTTAGGGGACCGACCTGGGCTCATAGCCATCCTGGCTCTGGCTGTCCTCCTGCTGGCAGCCGGGCTAGCCACCCACCTTGGCGGTGGTCAGCCCAGGCAGGGGGTGGGTGGGCGGCCTCTCCTTCCAGCCTGGGCTTTCTGGGGCTGGAGTGCCCCCTCCATCCGAGTGGTGTCCGCACCCCTTGTCTTGCCCTGGAATCCAGGAAGGAAGCTGTCCAGGCCTTCGGAAGGGGAGACACCATCACCACTGTCACTACAGAATTCCTGAAGCTCAGCCTGCTCTCAGTGGTAGACAGATAACTAGGACTACTTTGTACCAAAAGGGAAGCGATCTGGGCTCGATGCCCTGCCAGGAAGGTGACATGGACCCACGTGCTGGAGGTCTGGCAACTGGACCCAGACACACGGGCTTTGTAATTCCAAGGGGTGCTCGCACTGCCTCCAAAAAGTCACCCTTCCCTGCCAGGAGCCTGTCTGCTGACATTCTGCTGAACATCTCCAAGGAACGGGAGGGACTCTGGCAAGAGCCTCACACACCCTTAGTTGTCTGTGTGCCCGGAGGCTCCTGGACTTCTGCTTGGATGTCCCCTGCCTGTGTCCCCAGGCCCTTGGCCCACAGGATGCACCCCCTCCTCTTCTCTTTCTTTGCACAGTCTCAGTTGCTTGCTCTTTCCCCTCCTGGGCAAGGGCTGAGGAAGGCCTTTCCTCCCCACCATGGGGGACCTCTCCTGAAATAGGTCCTCAGCTGGATCTGAAAGACATCTGGGGGGAGGGTTGCCCAGAAACGCCTCATCTTGGCAGCTGGTGTGCCAAGGTTGACTTTCTATAGGCAATTTTGTACCTTTGTGGAGAAATGTGTCACCTCCCCACAACCCAGTTCACTCTTTTCTCCTGTTTTGTAAAAAATAAAAATAAACAAGAATAATGATCATAAGGGGGGAAAGGAAACAGAGGGAGAATAATCTTTGAATACTCCGTGTAACCGAAAAGCTCTCTGCTCCGCACTCTCTTCACAGTGGGGGAGCATGGTTGGAGGGAGGAGCTGGGAAGGGACAGGGAGGGGAGAGGGAGATGGTGACAGAGGACACTGGTGATCCCAGTAGGTCTTAATTTGGACCTGCTCCCCAGAGTCCCCATGACTGGGAACAGGAGGGCTGGGGGGAGAGGCAGACAGGAGACAGCAATCACAGGAGGTGAGGAGAGGGTGGGAGAGAAAAATGGAGAAAAGCACAGAGAGCTATAGAGAGTGGAAATTTCCATCACCAAACATTGTCACCCCTTCTCTTTTCCTGATAAGCAATTAACATGCCAGTGCATAGGAAGCACTTCCCGGCCTATTTCTAATTAAACAAACCCAAGAGGCAGAGTCATGCAGAGAATTGCAAATCATCAAGACAGCAAGAACTTTGGCTCGCTGGGGCAGAAGGGGGAGCGGGGCGATGAAGGATTTGGGGAGGGGCAGGCTGTGAGAGAAAGAAATGGCTGCATTGATCTTTCTGGTCCATTTCGGTATCATTTGCAATACGCCTGATTTGGTTTGCAGGGGTTTTTTTTAGGCAGATGAACTTCTTAGGACCAGATGTGAAGAGGGGCATCTGTCAGAAAGGCAACAGAGCCCAGGGGAGGGGGCTGTCAACGGGGCCGCTCCAAAGCAGAGGCCACTGGGCCACAGCTTTGGTTTTTGAAATGGGCTGAGACAGCCCCGGGTTCCCTGAGCCTGAAGAACCAGCACGAGAACCTGAGCGCCCCTGCGCCATAGACGCAGAGGGCAGACCTGTTGCAGGTTGGCTCCAAGCCGCCATGGAGATGGCAAACGTATAGGCAGGTGGAAGCCAGACCAGGAGACAGAGCATCAGGCCCCTCGGAACCTGGAGGGAACACACTCACCCCGAGCCAGAGGGCAGCGCTCCTCTCTGAGTGCAAAGAAAGCAGGGTTCTGGGAAGTCCTTTGGTAACTGCCAGCCTAGAGGCCTTCTTTCTGTCGAGCAGGAGTCTCCCACATGGTTGGCCTGCATCAGGACCACCTTGGGGCTTGCTAAACACAGATGGCTGGGCCCACCGCCAGATTCTGATCTAGACCTGCAAGCCCCTGGGAACTGGCATTTCTAACACGTGTTCAGGTGATTCCAACGCACGTCTAGGGACCACATTTTGAGACCCATGGAGTCCGGCCTGTGGGGGCTAGAATGTTTCTCTCCCTCAGTTGTAGGCTCTGGAGTGTCTGTAGGTGGCAGTCAGGGTTCTGGTTCCAGGAGAGTCAGGAAAGAGCCAGGAGGATGGACACCACTAACGGGCTGCTCAACCCCCGCTCCGCTTCGTGCATGCTTTTTCCAATGGGCCAGTTCTGTGCTCTTTAGGGGAGGGGGCTGGGAAAGCAGAGATGTGACACATGGGCTCCCCTTCCCCTCTGGGCACTCATGACCGACATTCCCAACGCCTCACATTGTCCCTTCCTGATGCGCTTTGGGGACACCTCAGCTACTGCGGCAGCCCCTCTCACTGACCGGAAATGGCCTGTGGCATCACTAGTGAGGGTTAAATCTGTGCTCTGATCCAGAGCTCTGTGGGGAAGACACGGGGCAGGGCCTGTGCTGAGTGTGGACAACGGGAGTCGGAAACCAACATCCTTTCCTCCAGGACAACAGGCACTTACTGCCTTTCTCGACAGAGAAAGAGAATCAAGAGAATCAAGGAGCTATTCCCTTGAATAAGCCCCCCAAACCCTGTGAAGCCTGGGGGAACCCTGTAGCCCTTCTGCCACCTCTGCTGCCACCCCTAGAACATTCTTATGAGCCCCGGGCCTGGTCACAGCAACCCAAAGAGTGACCACCCACACAGCTGGGGCTCCGGGACCTTCGAACCCGCTGGTTCAAAATACTTGTAGACGTGCCTGAGGTGGGAAGACAGAAAGGCTGGGAGGTGAGAGGCCTCTTTGCTACCCTCCTTTCACACAGATTCCGCAGTTACAGACAGGAACCCTGCAGGAATGGTATGAGCCGTGAACCCTCAGGAAAGGGGACACGGTCAGGCTCCCGGTCTTCAGGCTTCTAGCCTCTCACTGCAATGCTGCCTCCCCATTGCCATGGGGCTTACACTGCTTGCAACCTTGACAATGAATCCCTCCTTCTTGGAGGGAAAAACAGTGATTTAACTTGTCTCTCCTCTGAATCCTGGTCCTAAACATGTTGGCTGTCCCAGAGAAACTGGGTGAGGTGGAAGAGGATGGAGTGAGTGACCTCTTTTCTGTCACAGAGATGTGCCTGGAGAGATGTCTGTAGCCAGTTGGGGAAAGGGAGGAAGAGGCACTTTGCGGGTTGCTGTGTCCTAGAATAGCTAGAAACCGAGCAGATGAGAGTGAGCAGCCTGTCCCCTGACGCAGAGAGCCAGGTGCATGGCTCGGGTGTGTCCTGCCCAGCAGGAGGATGGCGCGGCCATGCCCCGTAAGTCTATTTAGTAGGCAGCCAGCTTCCACGGTAGACCGAGCCTGTGGAAACCTGAACTTGCTGGGTCTAAAACCAACAAAACAGCTATTAAGCCTAGTCTCTTCTATACATTTAATATTGCTGGATTTTTTTAAACCCTAAATAGAGAGAGTATTTATTTCCCTTTAAATTTTAAGGTGTTACATAGGGCCTGTCATTTCCATCTATCGAGACGATTTCAATAGATGAAACAGATTGAGCATATTAGCTTTCCCTCCCTAGCGCATGCCACCAAGAGATTCCCTGCCTTCCACGTACTCATCCACGGAGGCAGGACACAGCCCTGTGGCTCACCGGGCCGCCTTCCCGTCTTCCTCACAGGCTCTATCAATCAATATGTCTGGTATGGCCACTCAGCCAACTACGGACCGCTTAAGCACACTATCTTGCAGCCCACATTTCTGTATTCTCCCATAGATGGACTTTGTGGGAGGCAGTGTGAAATGCAGAGATAGTGAGCTGGAGGCATTCCTGGGAGCTCTCGGTCCAGTCCTGGCATCGAAGAAGTAAACGTGGTTGGCTAAGTGAGTGTAGGTGACCAACTAGAATTTTATTGGTCTCACCATTGAAAGTCCTTTGTTTCAGGAACTCTCCCAGTCCTGAACAAACTGGGATGGTTGGCCACCCTAGTCTAGCAGCCTCTTTCTAATGAAGGCTTGTTCCTTCTTCACCCCCCCCACCCTCCCTCCCAATCAACAAGTAGTTAAGGAACATAATTATGGGGTCTGCAAGGCTGTAGGAAGTGGGGACGCAGATACAGATCTCTGAGCCCATGGACCTGGCTATTCTAATGAGAAGGGAGAGTTGATGAGCAGGACACAAGGTAAGAATATGCAGTCTTGTAGGATGGTAACGAGTACTGTCAGGGAAGAGGAGGAATAGATGTGTGGAGCCTGGCACGGGGCACTCAGGGAAGACCTCACTGAGAAGCTGACATTTGTGCAAAGAGTTGGGGGGAGGGAACCAGGCATTTATCTGGGGAAAGAGGGATCCAGGCAGAGAGAATAGCAAAGGTGAAGGCCAAAAGCAAGGAGGTCAGTATGGCCATAGCAAGAGAGGAAAGGTAAGGGCAACCATGATGGTGGCGGGGAGGAGGTTGGGGGAGGGTTGTGTTGAGCCTTGTTGGCCACTGGAAGGACTTGGGCTTTTCCTCCAGTTAAAGGAGGAGCCACAGCAGGGTCCTGGGTGGACATGGCATGTTGAACTTGAGGGGATGCCTCCCGGTTGCTACAGTGAGAACAGCATGGGGGGCAGGGCTGGCAGAAGCAGAGTGGCCCAGTGGGCACCTGCAATAATCACCTCCACATACTCATCACTTCTAGAACATTGCCAGGGATGGGCACTAAGTGCACCTCTGTATTTTCTAAACCCATCCTCTTCCCCATTCTTGAAAATCAAAGCCACAGTGACTCTTTCACAAACTCCCAGCTGCTCTGCTTTTCCTGGTAATTCTTCAAAGGGGCTCCCCATCATATTTGCAAGTTCTGTCCATGCCCCTGCCCATAACGCCCAGGGGAGGTCATTTAAGGGAATGAGGAATGACCTTGACTGGCCTTCAGTACCATCTTGTGTTCGTCAGTCATTCAGGGAGAGGCCGCGGTGACTGCAGGAGCCCCTTCCTGCCCTTTCCTCTGTCAACCACCTACAACGCCTGGGCTGTTCCAAGCCTGACATCTACCTTCCTTCTTGCCGACTTTACCCAGAGAACCCTCGTGTGTCCCTCAAAGGTTTCCCAAATGTCAGATCAACCTGTCTTTAGCCTTCCCAATACAATTCTTTTTTGTTTTTCAATATTTCTTTTGGGAGAGCACAAGTGGGAAAGGGGCAGAGAGAGGGGGACAGAGGACCTGAAGCGGGGTCCATGTGGACAGTCTGACAGCAGTGTGGGACTCCAACTCATGAACCGCGAGATCATGACCCAAGCCAAAGTCGGACGCTTAACTGACTGAGCCACCCAGGTGCCCCTAACCTTCCCAGTACAATTCTGACACATTTGCATGATCCTTTTCCGGTTGCCCATTGATTAAGAGCATCTCCTGTATTTTTCGTAGAATGGGAGCAAAGGTGACGATTGAGCATTTACTACGTGCTAGCCACTCTCATAGACATGCCACACACGCCACTTCACTTCATCTGCTTCACCTTATAGAGTGATACTACTAGCCCCACTTTATAAATGTGGATGTCGGAGCTCAGAGAGGTTAAATGACTTATCCAAGGTCACACAGCTAGTGGGTGGCAGAGTCAGGCTTCAAACACTGTCTGATTCCAAGGGCCCAGGTTTAGCCACCCTGCTCTACTATATTCAAATTCATAAACTTTTAAAGTATGTCAGTAGTTTTTCAAGAACACGAGAACTTCTAAAATCTGTGCACATTAGAGAGCCCCTGCGCAGCCACATTTATTTTTAGATGCTGCCCTCGTTTTTTTTCTTGCACTCAAGATAATTTGTGACTCCACTGTCAAGGCTTCAGTTTTGAAACCTCTTGAACTATATTCTGTTGAGAATCACAGTTTTTATTCTTTTCTCTGAATTTTTGAAATATCCTTTGTAGAAGTCTGGGGGGAGGGAGGGTCTGATTTTGCCTCCTCATCCTTCTCTTCCTTAGATATTGTGAACTCTACAACTTCGTGGTGGCTTCCTCCAGAGTTTCTGATCCCTCCCCTCACCGACTAGTTCTTCTTTGTCAGTCGAATTACGTCTGGAGCAGCCTTTGCCAATGAGTTTCCATTGCTGTTGAAGCTCAGATGTCAGCTGGCCAAGTCAAGAGCTTGTCAGAGGTTGACACTGAGCCCAGCAAGGCACCAAACACATTTCTAGGTGGCGGGAGTAGCCGTCGCTGCTTCATCTGGTCTTCACACATTTTATAACATTGATTAGAAAATGTGGTCTTGGGACGCCCAGGGTGGCTCAGTTGGTTAAGTGTCCAACTTCAGCTCAGGTCATGATTTAAAAGTTCGTGAGTTCAAGCCCCACGTCAGGCTCTGTGCTGACAGTTCAGAGACTGGAGTCTGCTTTCGATTCTGTCTCTCTCTCTCTCTCTCTCTCTCTCTCTCTCTCTCTCTCTTTCTCTGCCCCCCAACCCCCACTCATGCTCTGTCTCTCTCTCAAAAATAAATAAACATTTAAAAAAAAGAAAGAAAATATGATCCCCATGGCCTCCTTCTGGCCAAGTGGCCCGGATCCCTCTCGTACCACAACACTCTCCTGAGCCACTCTCCTTGGTATCTTCATGCAAAAACGGGTTCTGCTGTTTGTGACCTTCCATTTCTCACAGTCCTGAATCAGTGCTCCCATCCTCTGCCCCCAGCATACACTCAGAGTCTTTGTGTCCCTCTGGGGTCTCTTCTCCGCAGTCCCCAGCCAAGGAACCCAGAGTTCCCCCTCTGCCTTGTTTGAAGAAATTTCCAATCACCACAGTCCCCTACCCCCACTTTCAGCACCACTGTACAGACGTTGTCTTGTGAATGGATGTCCTAGAGTTCTGAAAGAGCCATCGTTGAAAAATGACAGCTCCTTTGACAAGAGGACAGGATCAGGCTGATGGAGTGCTAAGGACCTCTACTTCATCCCTTTGCTGCCACTGTCAGAAATCAAAAAGGCTAGGCTGCTGGCCTGCACAGAGGAAAGAAGGAGCCCATACTTAACCCCATGGTAAGAATAATGGATAGTCCATTGTGGTCCGTTACTAAGCTCAGTGAGTTAGGCAGCACAGATAGGATCATTATCCCCATTTTACAGGTAAGGAGACTAAGGGATGAAAACTTTAATTGAATTACCCAGCGTCACACAACCAATGAGGGCAGAGCTGGAATTTGAATGCTGGTCTCCTAATTCCAAATTCCCATGCTCTATCCACTTACCCACACTACCTTCTACATAAAAAAACAAAGGAATAGTGGAGTGTTTCCCTCTCAGGGGTGTGGCAGTAACCAGGCACCAATGACAGAGGATAAAAAGGATATGATATCACTTGTGCTGACAAGGATAGAAGGAACCGGTGTGCGGTGGGCAGGAGCAAGAGCCCCAGGACTTGTGGGGGTGGAGATATCCAGGCAGAGGAGCCACGGGCCGAGAGGGTGAGCTGCAGCAAGTGTGTAGTTCAGGGGCCACTGACCACCACTTGGTTTAGTCCCAATTCTTGCAGCTGAAGCCAGGCACAGAGTCCTCTGATTCAGGACCCTGCCTTCCAATGGCTTCAATGTCATTATCTCCATTCATGTCACAGTGAGGTGTGGAAGGGAACTAGCCCTCTGGCGTCCTGGTTCAGGGCAGGGCTGGACTGAGCCATTGGAAATTGGAGGGCCATCCTCCTCAGGGCCTTGCACTAAAACCAGTGGTTCAAAGATGCTCTTGGAAAGTCCATGAGCCTCTAGGAACTCCTGACAAATTTTTCTGTGTATATGGTTATGAAATTTGCTGGAGAGAGAACACCTTGGATTTCATAAGATTCTGAAATGGGTCCAAAATCCAGAAAAACCAGTAATCACCACATTAGAAGGTCCCAGGTCCCACTCACAAGCACACAGCATCTAGAGTACAGTTGGGAGTTGCCAAGGGAAACAGAACCACCCACAACAGTTTGACGGTCTGTCAGGGAAAGTCAGATCAATGAGCATCCCACCATCTCTGCACCTCAATGGGATTCAGATTTACACATATAGACATTTCCTTTAAAATGAGGAAAATGAATTCCCAGTGTTTCCATTTGCAAAGCAAGGGCTCCTGCATCTGCCCCTAACCTTCAGTCCAGACACCAGGCTTTCAGACTGTCAAAATCTACAAGCTTCCTGGAACTCTGCTGAACCCCAATGTCAACACCATGGGTCCTCCAACCCCAGGAGCCACATTAGAGATCACTCAGCCGTCCACAACATCTTTTTGGTCACCAAGTGCCCAGGGAGGGCACGGGATTCACCCACGTGCCTTGGGAAACCCAGCCTCAAGCCCATCCCCTCTTTGATCTTAAGTAGATCCGAGCCATCCATCCTGTTCTACTTCTTCCACAGTTCTTCTACTTCTCTGGCAACCCTTCCTGCCCCACGTGCACACACACCAGCTGTGTGTGCACGTGCACATGCATGTGCTTGCACAGACACACACGCTCTGTAAATGTCATCTGCAGCTCTGCTCCAGGCCCCCATTCTACACACCATCTGCTAGAAGCTATTTAAGCACCTAATAAAACTGTTTTAGAATGAATCCTGGGGTGTGCTGCCCTTTGCTTCCCTAGGGCAAGAGCAGTTGGGCTCCAGATGGAACTACACATTGGCAGCAAGTGAAGAGAAGGAGGAAGAATCAACCCAGGGCTAGCAGGGGACTGCAGTCAGTGCGGTGTGTCTTAGCTGTGACCATGGAGGACCATACTTCAAAGGGAGAACATTCAGGTCTGTGAGGAGAAACACACCTGGATGGCTCAGTTGGTTCAGCATCTGACTTCAGCCCAGGTCATGATCTCACAGTCTGTGAGTTCGAGCCCCTGGTCAGGTTCGGTGTTGACAGCCCTGAGCCCAGAACCTGCTTCAGATTGTTTCTCCCTCTCTCTCTGTCCCTCCCCGCTTGTGCTCTGTCTCTCTATATCTCTCATAAATAAATAAATGTTAAAAAAAAATTTCTAAAGGGGCACTGGGGTGGCTCAGTCAGTTAAATGTCCAACTTCAGCTCAGGTCATGATCTCACGGTTCATGGGTTCAAACCTTGAGTCAGGCTCTGTGCTGACAACTAGCTCAGAGCCTGGAGCCTGTCTTTGGATTCTGTATCTCCTTCTCTCTCTGCCCCTTTCCTGCTCATGCTGTCTTTCTGTCTGTCTCTCAAAAATAAATAAAACACTAAAAAAAGTTTTAATTAAAAAAAAGACAAATCCCTGCTGTGAGCTTTCCTATCCCTGAGATGCGGGCTAGTGGCTACCCCTGTCCACCTCATCTGTGAATGAGGGCTGCTAGTGCCTGACTCCCGGTCCTCACAGAGAACTGGAGCGACATCAAAGCCCCCTGGAGGGAAGTCAAAACACAGATTGCTGGGCTCAACCCCAGGGGATCCAATCCGGTGAGTCCGTAGTGCTGCTTGAAAAGTTGCATTTCTAACACAGGTGCCTAACTCATGCCGCTGATTCAGGACCAGGCTCTAAGAAGCTGTGACCTCACTCCTGAGTTATGGTGAGGATTAATGAGAAAATATATGTAAAGCCCCTGACACTCGGCAATGTCGTGGTTCTCAACCTTGGCTGTGCATTAGAATCACCCAGGGAGCTTTAAAAACGGATGCCCAACTCCACAGACCAATTAAATCAGAGTCGCTAGGGGTGAGGTACAGCCATTACTACTTTTTAAAAAGCTCCCCAGGTGGCTTAAATGTACAGTCAAGGCTGAGAGTCACTGTAGTGAGACGTCAATACATTTAAAACAACTTTTGGGGCACCTGGGTGGCTCAGTTGGCTAAGCGTCCAACTTTGGCTCAGGTCATGATCTGACAGTTTATGGGTTCGAGCCCTATGTCGGGCTCTGTGCTGACAGCTAGCTCAGAGCCTGGAGCCTGCTTCGGATTCTGCATCTCCCCCTCTCTCTGACCCTCCTCCACTCGTGCTCTCTCTCTGTCTCAAAAATAAAAAACATTTTTAAAAAAAGCAATATTTATGGCTGAGCCAGCTACCTCCTCTTTTCAGGGCTTCTCTTCTTCCCCCGGTGCCCCAGTTGCCTACTCTGGGTCCTGTGGGAAGGATGGTGGGGAACCTTAACCTTGGCTTTGGCTTCTACAAGTGGCCAGGTGCTAAGGCCCATCTGGAGGTTGAGAACTTGTCCGTGCCTTCAGTGAAGCCCGTCGGGCGTTTGCTCCATGGTCAACCAAGGTGCTGTCACCGCATTCCTGCAGCTGCTGGGGCACGCAGCGATGGACCAACTCCAGCCCTGTCTGAGGAGTTCGTACCGTAATACGAAAGATACAGAAGGATCGACATCTTGGATCTGGAAGAATCCTCCAGCCCCGCTCCTCACCCTACACCAAAGTTCTCTCCACAGCCACCCACCATCGCATCCCAGCTTAAATACTTGAAGCGGCAGAGAGCTCACTGCCTCATAAGGCAGCCCATCTGGTTTAGCAACTACTTGTTCGAAAATTCTTCCTTAGACTGAACCGAAACCACGAGTCTGTGATTCCTACTCATTAGCTACGAACTTGGGAAGCAACTCAGCCCAGGCTTCCCCCACGGTGACAGCACTGCAGACGCCTTCTGCGGCGCAGCGCGGGTGGGGCAGAGAACGCATTCGACGGCACCACCAAAGGGCAGTACAGAGGCCCTTACCTGAGTGCTAACTGTCTGGCTCGCACAGCTTGTGCGGGGACACAAGAGTCAACATGGCACAAAGTACTCCCCGGGGACCCCACCACACTCTTGCGTTTACCCCCACTCAGTTCCTTCCCGCTCCTCCACAATCTCGGTCCCACCCAGCCCCTGTGTCAGAGGTCTTTGTCAGGGTCTGCTGATGGGCGGTGGGTGTCACGACACCAAACAAATGTGACTCAAACCCACCGCGAAGTGAAACTGGGCATCTCGGCCCCCAACCTCAGAGGTGTGTTTAAATCACCCACAGAAACACAGGAAAAAAACAGGCTCATGGGGCTGGATAACTAACTGAGGATGAGAAAAATCAACAAGGACCAGACACACTAGCGCCCTCAGAAGTAAATCAAGGAGCTGGATGGAAAAAAAATCGAGAGAGGTCCATGGGAGATGGATGAAGCACTACAATATTTTCACAAAACAAAACCTGTGTTAAGATCCCCGCTGCAGGGGCTCTTGGGTGGCTCAGTTGGTTAAGCCTCCAACTTCGGCTCAGGTCATGATCTCACAGTTTGTGGGTTCAAGCCCCACATCGGGCTCTGTGCTGACAGCTCAGAGCCTGGAGCCTGCTTTGGATTCTGTGTTTCCCTCTCTCTCTGCCCCTTCTTCCCCTCAAACTCTCTCTCTCAAAAATAAACATTAAAAACATTTAAATAAATAAATAAACAAATAAATAAATAAGATCCGGTTGCAAAGTCAGAGAAGAGATGAGGAGTGTTTCCCCCAGGAATCCACTGTGTGATTCGGGAGTCAAGTCTCACCTAATAAAAGCATTTCTATACTTTGCCAGTAAAATGAGACCACGATGATCCAGCGTGAGACAGAGGGGAACACAGATTAAGAGCTTGAAAGAGAACCAACAGACTAGAAAGGCTAGTGAGGCTTCGCCAAGAAGGAGCCCATTTTTAAGAAAGACTCCATCTTCCTCCTTGCTGACCCCTCTTCAGACACCCACCGAATCCTGGTCGAGAGAAGCCCCAAAGCTTAGGAAAACCGAGTACCCAGTGCGCCAAGAACTCAACCACAGTGTTCCCGGTTGAGAGCCCACAACAGAAACATGCAATGAGTCAGGCCAAATGGCAGAGGCGGGCTTGGAGCTGCAGGAACCCCTAGGAGGCAGAGAAGGGTGCATCCGAGAAAGCACACAAGCCCCTGGGTGACCGAGGCCCCGCCCTTCAGGGGCCCAGCAGGCCCAAGCTGGGACGCCCAGTGGCTCCGGCTGCTTTAGCCGGGAGGGGATGTGAGGAAGGGGACATCACATCTGAGCTAACGGGAAATCTGCGCAGCCTTCCTCCATGCTGGCTCTTCCCCATGTGGCTTCCCACCCATCCTCGCATCCATCCCGGCCTCCAGCTGGACTTCAGCTAGTTTTCTGGAGAGAAACCAGGTGAGAGACATAGGGAGGGAGGGACCCCCTCCCCGCGGAGAGGAGTGTGGGACTGAAAAGAATATCATGTTTCCCACCTCTCAGCCTTCCCACAATTTTTGCAGAGAAGAAACAGGCTGAGATTAACACAGAGAGGAAAGTAAGTTGCAGAAATGTATGGGGGGGAGGGGGAGAAGAGATAGATGCAGGGGAAAACCAGCTGTGATCCTTGGCTGCAAGGGTACTAGTAAATGCTCAGC
>NC_043702.1:150051124-150150626 GCF_006229205.1 Suricata suricatta | reverse complement strand
ACATCTCTTGATTTCGGCTCAGGTCATGATCTCATAGTTTGTGGGTTCATGTCTCAAGAGATTCTCTCCCGCCGCCTCTCTGCCCCTCCCCTGCTCACACTCGCTTGCTCTCTCTCAAAATAAATAAACTTGAAAAACAAACAAAAACACATAACACAAAATTTACTATCATAACCACTTCTAATTGTGCAGTTCAGAGGGGTTAAGGGTATTCACCTTGTGCCAACAGCAACCAGAATTCTTTCATCTCGCTAACCTGAAACTATACCCGTTCGGCAGCAAGCGCCCACCGTCCCCGCCCCCAGCCCGGGGAAGCACCGTGCTGCTTTCTGTTTCTGTGAATCGGACTTCAAGGAAGTGGAATCCTACAGTCTTTTTGTGCCAGGCTCATTTCACTTCGAATAATGCCCTCAGGGTTCCTCCATGTTGTAGCAGGGGACAGAATTTCCTTCCTTCTTAAGCTGAGGAATGCTTCCTTGTATGTACACACCACATTTTATTATACATTTCTCCACTGACGGGCACCTGGTGTGCTCCCCCCTCTGGCTCCCGGGCGCAAGGCTGCGGGGACGTGGTGTGCGCATATCTTTTAGAGACCCTGCTCTCACTTCTTTTGGGGTCTACACCCAGAAGTGGAATTACTGGATCATATGATATTTCTATTTTTAACTTTTTGAGGAACTGCATACCGTTTTCCCCAGTGGCTGCACCACTTCACATCCCCACCAACAGCACACGAAGGTTCAGATTTCTCCACGCCGCCTTGTTTTTAAGAGGTCACTGAGCACACGTCCACCCAGCACCTCTGGACTGGAAGTGAGGACTTCAGTCCAGTTAGAAGGAGTGTGGCCCTGCCTTTGCCTTCCCCTCGGGGCTCCCACGTCCACTTGTGGGGCAGTCTCGTGGCCTGGCGAGCCCTGTCCTCCAGCACGCATGGGAGGAACGAAGAAAACAAGGACTTCAAAGGGAGAAAAGCGCACGCACAAGAATAGTTGTGATCACAGAGCAGCTGCTGCTGCAGGAGCACTGGGCCCTGAGGCAGGTTTGGGGGAAAGGGAATGGGGGCCATCACCCCCTCCTGAACTGGCTGGCGGGGGGGCGGGGGGCAAGTGGCCGGAGCCCAGGGCAAGGGGACAGGAGCAGAGAGGCTGGCCGGAGAGAACAGGCACGGGAGTCCAGGCCACCGTCAACTCTCCCCTGCACCTTTGTGACAGTCCCCAGCCTGGCCTCTCTGCCTCCCTTCTTGCATGTGGTAGAGAATCAGCAGCTAAAAGGCTCCTCCTAAAATTCAATCCCATCCAGGGGCGCCTGGGTGGCTCAGTCGGTGCAGAGTCCAACTTGGGCTCAGGTCATGATCTCACCGTACGTGGGTTTGAGCCCCATGCTGGGCTCTGTGCTGACAGCTGGGAGCCTGGAGCCTGCTTCCTGATTCTGTGTCTCCCTCTCTCTCTGCCTCTCCCCTGCCTGTGCTCTGTCTTTTTCTCAAAAATAAACATAGAAAAATTGTTTTTTAATTCAATCCAATCCTATCACTCCCCTGCTGACAATGCGTCATGGCTCCCCAGAGCCCTGAGACTGAACCCCTGGGACACACAATCACAGCACTGCACGACCCAGCCCCACCTACCCCTCAGTACATCAGCGAGTCACTGCCTCCTCGGCTGACATCAGCCACACCAATGAGCTTCACTGGCGAGAACACACCTCGCTAGCTGTCTGTCTGGAGACATCGCTTATGTGTTCTCTCAACTTGGAACACTCTCCTCACAACGCCATCCTTCCTCTCTTCATCCAACTAGTTCTATTCATCTTTAGGGTCTTAGCTTAGATGTCACTGCCTCCAGGAAGGCTTCCGTGGTCTCTCCAGTCCTGATTCAAAGCTTCTTCTCGCACTGGGTGTATTCTCTGATGATTTGCTTGTGCTTCTAAAACACTAAATTCTGGGAGCAAAGCAGAGTCTCATCCACTTTTTATCCCTGGCACCTAGAACACAGCCTGGCTCAGTGTAGGTGTTCACTACAAGTTTTCGATGAGTGAATGAACGTGTGAGTAAATGTACGGAGGCCTGAATAGTGGGGCTGATGAGACACAGGAGCAGGGGGGGTGCTGGCTGACTTCCTCATTCCACCCACGTAAAGTGTTCGAACGTGCAACCACTAATGTCAAGTTTAAAATTAGCCAGATCTGGGGCACCTGGGTGGCACAGTCAGTTAAGTGTTCAACTTCGGCTCAGAGCATGATCTCGCAGTTCATGAGTTCGAGCCCTGCATCAGGCTCTATGCTGACAATTTGGAGCCTGAAACCTGCTTCATATTCTGTGTCTCCGTCTCTCTCTGCCCCTGCCCTGCTCGTGCTCTGTCTCTCTCTCTCAAAAATAAATAAACATTAAAGTAATAAAAATAAAATTAGCCGGATCTTTTGACTTCTTTCTTGTCTTGGGCCTTTAGTGCCTCCCCAAAGTTATGGGAAATGAGGGTAGGCAAAAAAGGGTGAGGACCACGCAAATGACACCTGAATGCTGGAGTTCCTTCAGAATCTGATCCAAAGCTCTGGAACATAGGCATATTTGAATTTATCTGGCTGTCCCCTGTCTTGTGACACTGAGGAATGAAGAGTTGGTTTCTTCAAGGCCTCCCTGACTTCCCAGCTTCTACCCAGTGATCAGGTCCTTCCCCCTGCGGCTCCCCGGCCCCCTGCTAGGAGGCAGCTGTGATCTGTGGCCGACTGCCCAGCGAGCCAGTGTGGCCAAGGGGCCCTAGGAGCCAGCTATGACAGTGAGGCTCTCTGCAAGCTGGCCTGTAATTGGCCATTCCCTGCAGAGTGTAGAGACTTAGCAAGACAAAAACCTCTCCTCCAGCATCCCGAATCTTTTTCCTGCAACAGATAAACAGCAGATCCCCAAAGTGGGAACATTTGGAAGGAAAAGTGATGACGTGGGGGAGAAGTGTGCAGAGGGATCCACCCCAAAGCGCTGGCATCTCCCCAGGGCCCCCTGAGCTGCATGTCCTGGGAGCGGAGTTCCAGGGAATCTTATGTAAATACTGCTGTTGTTACCACGCTAACTAATAACCGCATGCAGAATGGCATAGAGCTTCCATATCCATCAGCCCTGTGGCTCCCTTGCGGTCGCTGAGGGGGTGGGAGCAGCAGCAGCCTCTCCTTACACTGATCGTGACTGTTCTTGATCAGGTGCCCCTGTGGGACAGGAGGTTTGCACACGTTATCTTTGATCCTCCCAGAAATCTTAGGAAAGGAAGAGGGTTTTTTAAAATGTTTATTTATTTTTGAGAAAGAGAGTGAGAAGGGGAGGAGCAGAGAGTGGGAGACAGAGAATCCCAAGCAGGCTCTGTGCTGTCAGTGCAGAGCCTAACGTGAGGCTCAAACTCACAGACTATGAGATCATGACATGAGCTGAAGTCAAGAGTGTCGCTGAACCGACTTAGCTACCCAGGAGCCCTGAGATGAAGAGTTTTAATCTCATTTTATAGACAAAGGTCTGGAAAGTTTATGTGACTTAACCAGGATCAGGTCTAGGATTCAAACCAGAGTCTGTGTGGTCCCAGAGCCATCTCCTCGTGTGGCAGGTGGGTGAGATGCGGCCCTTTGTCACACAGCTAGCCGAGGGCTGTGTTGGGACAGAAGTCCAAGACACTGCCCTCTCTCAGCAGCCATGCTGCTGCAGGTGGGGGAGAGCAGAGCTGTCCTTCCTCTTGCCCCTGGGTGCATCTGGCTCCCCACTCTTACCCATTTCAGGAATTGGGGGGGTGTATCAGATAGCATCCAAGACCTCTCATGCTCATTCCCTTCTGTGCATCAGGAGCCACATTACATCATGATTAGGAGGAAATCCACAGCAATTCGCATGGGGCTGCATGCAGGGAACACGCCCACGGTGAGCAACCCCCACACCCGCGCAGGTCCTGGAGGACTCTGCCCGGGCCCAGACAAGCGGCGGCGTGCCAGAGCCTTGCAGCCTCGGACAGGTTGCCAGAATGAGGCTTCTGGACCCCCTGGCCCTGCCCCAGTGCAGCCTCCACAGTTATCTCTTTGCACTGGGGGCTGGAAGTACAGGGAAAAGGCCAGAGGTCATCTCACGTGCAGAGCTCAGTCTGGAAGATGCTTTCTCCAGTGAAATGAGATTCAGTCACATCCAAAGTGAGAATGGAAAGGCCGAGACAGACGAGGCTCTGAGACTCATGTTCAACAGCTGTTTTCTAGATTACTCTGCTATGTCACACACACACACACACACACACACACAGCACAGCTCTGCTCCAGAAGACCACATTGCCAAGCATAGCCCCACAAACCAGGAGGCACTTCAGCTCATGCTCAAGCTCCCCTCCCCTGTACTTAGGCCCAGAGACCAGAGTCACAGGCAACTCAGACCAGACCCTGGGAGCCTGTCGCTCCTGCTCTCTCCTATTATTTCCTGCTTTGAGCTAAGTCCCACAGTCACGCAGCCAAGCAGGCCCGAGCACTGGAAGAATTTCTCTTGCCAAAAAGCGAATGCGAGGTGGGATGGCATTAATAACAGTACGGTGTCTAGACAGGAGGCAATGATCTGGAAACTCTGCGCTGGTCAGACCTCACCTGCCCCGCCTGAGCGCCACATGCCAATAGCATTGATAAACCGGGGCTCCGACAGCGAGGGCATCAGAAGCGGGTCTAGCTGAGACCCTTGCACATTGCAGCCTTTGAGAGCCAGCTTCAGGGGGCTTCAGGGGGGTCGTATAGAAGGAGGAGGAGAGGGGATTCTGCACGTCCACAGCGGATGCTCAGAACAGGGCACACGAGCTGCAGGGAGGTAGGCTTCCACTTGGCATAAGGAAGTTCTCTAACAGCCAAAGCTGGCTAAGTTATATCCATCTCATGCGTAAGATATCATTTATATCTGTGTCTATATCTAGAGCATGAGTTGTCTCTTGAGGTGGTGACAGCTCTGTCACAGTATATATTCCAACAATATAGCAGAGTTTACGAACGGAATCTACCAAGTTAGATACATCCGGCTTCTTATCGTTTACTACCTGGGTGGCTTTGAAGTAGTCTCTTGAAACTGTTTCTTCATTGGTACATAGGCATAATTACCTCCTTAGGTTTGGAGGCTTGTATGAGGTTAATGCACACAGAGTACCTCACGAGGGTAAGTAAGCACTTGATAAATTGTCGCTGGAACAATTATTATGTATAATGACAAGCAGACATGAAGTGGCTACCAGTTGGGAGATGTCAACGAACAGCGTCTTGGAATGGTTGGGGAGGGGGCCGGGTCATCTCTGAGATCCCGTCTAGCATGGAAGGGAACCCAGGTTTATGCACTTGTGTTTTTTCTGTTCTTTTTTCTCATTCAGCAAACAAAACTCCTCTGTGACAGGACCTACACTAGCCCCTGAATAAACAAGGACTGAGAGGCTGCCTCACTCTTCCCTTCCCTCTGACACCTCTTCAATCATCCCTTGCCTGAAAGCCCTCCTCAGCAGATCAGAAAGATGAGATACTGGCAGACAACACACACACACACACACACACACACACACACACACACACACACACACAGCCATACCCTCATCAACACAACAATCGCTGAACTCTGTGCAAAGCATGAATGTTTCAGGCCTTAGCTGTTCACCCCTGTAGCCGGGTCTGGCCCATGCACCTGTCTATTCACAATCTGTCTTTGAACCCTCTTGATGATCCACCCATAGCAGCAAAAGCTCTCTGCCACAGCCTGGCTCTATTCCAAACAAGCAAGCAAACAAACAAACAAACAAAGGTCTGCAGACCTCCATCATTATAAAAGTGACCCTGGTTAGCAGGGACCCGCATTCCACTAGGAATAAACCCTCCGTAGATGGGATCTGGAATAACCAACCTGCCCTAAAGCAGCTGACGGGCCCCCGAGGTTATTCTACCAAGTCAGGCGCTCAGGGCTGATTTCTGTTTTTGGAATGGTGGGCATTTAGCAGTGGCAGGTTAGTCTTGGTGAGACTCTGCAGTTAAGCCTTTGCCAAGCCTTTAACTTGGCACCGTGGCCACTCAGTTCAAAAGTGCACTGAGCAAACTCTGGAGTTGCTGAAGGAAAATTCTAACAAACACCCACGAAGTGGACCATCATGGCTACCTGACTATCAATAGGAGCCTGGTAAATATCCAATGCAACACAAATATTCTCATTCTGTGCCCCTTCGAAAGGCCCATCCACATACCTTTTTCTAAAAGTTCTTGTCACCAATTCTTGAATCTTACTCCTTTCAAGTTCTTGACTATCTGGTCAAACCATTAGCAAAGCACATGAATTCGTGGGAACCTTATCTCCTGCCATCTCTCCTCTCAAGCAAAGTAGTCAAGTTGTACTGCTCGAAGTCCTCCCACCAAGAGGATAGCTGTTCTCTATTCCAGGGGTGCTTCTGAATTGGCAATAATGCTAAGGGTAGCTTCCTTGGGCTAGATAGAAATACATCATGAAGAGTTTTACAAAGCAACCTTGATTATTCTCCTCCGTGGTTAACTTTCCATTAATCCATGGGTGTAGACTGAAGAAAAGGTGGCGAAGGCACAAGAGTGAGCACTCTCAGAGTTTGAATGACTTGTTCCTAGAACATGAGCCATTGGTGTCTGCTTGGTGAGGTTCCATTGATATCATTTGCACTTCATGATGAAGTGCTACTGGGCATGCCAGAATTTTCTGCTTGGTCAACATGATGAATAGTTTTGGCTACAAGCTCATGTACCGTCTAGTGGCCAGGGGCTTTGTCTATCAGGGCCACAACAAAGCCAGAACGATTGCTCAAAAGAACAGTGACCTGAGAAAGAGAGTGCATGTTATTCCCAATGCCTCAGGACCTCCACTTGTATGCTCCTACTGAGGTTGCCGCATGTGGCATAAGCATCATAAAATTGGTCTCCATGGGTTCTGGGGTGGCTCAGTCAGTTGAGCATTGGACTCTTGGTTTTGGCTCAAGTCACAACTCATGAGTTTCCAGGCCCATGTCTGAAAGCAGGGAGCCTACTTAAGATTCTGTCTCCCTCTTGTTCTGCCTCTCCCCCACACTCTCTCTCTCTGTCTCAAAAATAAACATTTTTTTAAAAATTGGTCTCCAGAATCCAAAGGGACCAGCTTCTGGCCAAGATGAAGTAATCAGGATAAGACTTACCTTCCCATCTAAAACAACCAAAAACCAGACAAAATATATGAAACAACTATTTACGGGACATGGCAGACTAGGCAATGCAGTACAGTGGTCCTTTTGAGATGAGAAACAAATAAGACCATCCCTATGATTGCCCAGGCTCACCGCCTTCAGAGAGTTGCCAGGCCACAGGTAGGGAGGGGATGCCAGGTGGAGCCTGGGGGACTCCTCAAGTCAAGAAGACAATGCTGAGGGTACAGGGCAGGGAGAATTTGCAGAAAAGAAAACTGAAGAGAAAGAGTTGCACAGAAATCTAGAGATCCACAAAGAGATGCTCCCTCGGTTACTCAGCTGATGTAACCCCTCCTTACTCATGAGCACGTACAGGTGAGGAATCCGTGAGAAGCTGGGAAAAGAGTAAACGGAAAAGGTTAAGGTGAAGAGTGCTCACCACTCACAAGTGCCAGCAACAGTGCCAGCTCCCACAGCCCGCACTGGGAAACCCCTGACCGGGGGCACCGAACAGGGCACATAAAAGAGTCTTGTCTCAATAGAGGGGAGTAATTAGCTCTAGATTATTGCTTCTCAACTTTCTCAATTGACATTTGGGGCCAGATATTTATTGTATAACAACTGTAAACATCGATATGCCTGACAACAGAGCTCCAAGGTATGTGAAGCAAAAATTGATAGAACCACGAGGAGAAACTGACACACTCACAATTACAGCCAGAGATCTTCATCCCCCCTCTCAAGAATTACTAGAGCAAGTAGTTGGAAGCTGAGCAAGGAAATAGATATCACCGGGCTCGAACCAGTTACCATGACATCACGCTCTACCCAACAACAACGAGAGCACACCACACGTTCTTTCAAGGAAACAGGAAACTTTTATCAAGAAAGATCATCCTCTGGGCCATAAGTAACATTCAATAAGTTTTAAAGGATTTGAGTCATACCAAGTATGCTTTCTGACCACAAGAGAAATAAATTGGAAATCAATGCAGAGAGATAACTAGAAAATCCCTAAAAATCTGGGAGCTAAATAACACACCTCTACACAATCCATGGACCAGCACAAAGAAAAATTAAGAAGCATTTTGAGTTGAGTGAAAATAAAAATACAATATCAAAATCATTGGTTTCGGGGTAGTGATCCTTACATGACTTTTATTATTAATCATAATAGCTAAAATTTATTGAGTGCTTATTATTATGTGCCAGGCATTTGTAAGTACTTTACATGTATTATCTCATTTAGTCCCTAGAAAAATTTCATCCGAATAAGGTACTATTATTATTCGAAATAGAGACTTAAAGAAACAAACAAAAATCAAAGCAGTACTTAGGGGAATTTATAGCACTGAACACCTAGTTTAGAATAGAAGAAAGGTTTGGAACCACCTCTCTAGGCTTGTGTCCATCACTGTCCTGATCTGTGTGTCTCCCCCACAACGGTATAAGCACCCTGAGGACTGTGCCCATACCTTATCTGTCCTTAGTCTAACGAACTGAACGTAATGCCCAATCCCCTGAAGACCTCCAGGAACATGACTTGACTTAACCAAAATTCCACCATTATTGTTTTTCCTGTTCTAGGAGGTAGGGAATGCCCTCCGATCCATTCCATCTGGAACAAACAAAACTCTGGCCCCGTCACATAACCCAGGTCTGCCTCTGCAGAACTGGAGATGGACCCATGCCCAAGCCCGGTCTGGAGGGAAGACAGAACCGGCCACCCAGACCCTTGAACACCCAAGCTCGTTCCTACCATAGGGCCTTGCCCCTGCTAGACCCTTTTGCCCCAGTTCATCACATGCCCGGCCCCTTCTCATCCTGGTGTCAGCTCAGACATCCCCCCGGGAGGCCTTCTGAGCTATAACGTGCACCCGAGGTTCCCGGGAGCCCATTCCCTGTGACCCAGATTCCATCTGGATAACAACCCCTCCCCCAGCAGACGGCCCTGGTGAAGCTGTCCCTCAAGGTGCCCTCCCTCCTGACCCCAGGAGTGAACACCTCTGTCTCCGGACTGTGACTCCTGAGCAGACTGTCACAAAAACAGAACACTGTCCAGAACATTTCTCCCGAAGGCCACCCTCTGAGGAGACTTTGTGAGAGCCTGCCTCCCCTCATCCTTTTTCCCTCTTTTATTCTTTCCTTTGGTCCCTTATGAACTCCCCTTACCCTTTCAGAAACTTCCTTTTGCCGAGTTGGTTTCTACGGCTCGAAGGCAAGAACTCTGATACTCATTTCCTATCCTCAGTCACTATCTATTTACTCCGTCCATAGCATTTCTCAAAACATAATTTTTTTAATTCCGTTGACGTTTGTCGTCTGCCTCTGCCACTAGAATGTAAGCCCCACGTGAGCAGGGACCTTCCCTGCCTCGCTCCCCACGGGGCTGGCATGCGGCATGGGGGTTCCAGAGGGAGGCAGGATCACACCATGGCCCTTGTGCAGGGAGGCCTGCTTTACTGGAGCGCCGGACTGTGGGAAAGAGGGGGAAGGAGAGGGCGGCGGGGGCCCATGAAGGAAGCCTCCACCTTTCCTGGGAGACCCGGCAACAGATTCCAAGACCCCATCTCTCCTCTGCTCCCCCTTTGATCTCTATCAATCCTTTGTAAATCTCAAGCAGTGTCTTGTAAATCTTTAATTACAAGAAAATTGCAACCCAACCAGCGAATACATGAACAGTGTTGATAAATATTTTAAATTGCTACAGCAGCAGATCTGAAGGGATTAAGAAAAGATATATTGGAGTGACAGTTATTAAACACTACATCCCAGTAAATGTTACAGAGCAGATAAATAATGCAAACCCCTGACAGGCTCTCCCTTGGCGACAGGACAGGGGATATGGCAGTGGGAGGAGAGGGAATGTGGCATCAGGAGGGGGTGGGGGGGTACGGGGAGCAGGTCCTCACTGCCTACGGCTGGGGTGTCCAGAGTGAACAGCTATGGACTTAGCTTGGAGGCCTACCCTGCCTCAAAGTCCCTCAGCGCCACTGTGTCCACAAAGCCGAGGTGATGGTGGGTGGAAGAAAGGGGAGAGAAGTCTCTGGAACGGTTGTATTTGGAGAGCTCCAGCCGCCGAGCCCTCCCTCCGCGCTGTCCCTCAGCAGCCGCAGCCCTGACTCTTCCCAGGGCTCTGGAACTGGGCCGTTTAAGGCATTCCCACCAGGAATGGGGCATTCCTTCCTCCATTCAATTCTCTCCTCACTCACTGATTCACCGGTCACCTGTCCCCTCCCTCAAGCCCTGATGGACTCATCCGCTGATCCATACATTCACTAGAGAGTGCATTCCTTCCCACGATGATTCAACTACTTATGCTTGTACTGATCTATTATTATTTATTTATTATTATTTATTATTTTCTGCCCACTCACTGGTCAAACATTTAGTGAGCACTTGTTATAGTGGGGGAGATACAAAGCTGAACAAGACCCAGCACTTGCCCTCAAGATCTGAGAGCTTCGTCAGGGGGCAATGGGGACCAGAAAGATAAAAATATCACAATAAAGGGATGCTCAGCATTTGTAGATTCCATATTTGCAGTTTGACTATTTGATAAGCAACCACAGAGGTCTGTGACTGCCAGAAATGTGCACTGCTGTTGCGACACAGATTTAAATACACGTAGTAGGTTAAAGGCTGGCATGGGGGAAGGAGGAAGGCATCTGACAGGCTGGAGAAGTCAGGGAAGGCTTCCTGGAGGTGATGTCTGGGCACCAAGTGTATGCCAGGCAATTTGCTTATTTACTTATAACAATTACCCAACTCATCTGAAAGATTAGGAAATCAGAGATCAGCTTGTCCAAGGTCACAGCAGTAGCATCAGAATAGAATTAGAAAATCTCTCCCTAGATAACTGTATACAACCAGGTAATGAACACCCCCAGGAAGATCCCAGCAGAGGCCAGCACTGTTCTAATTTGTCTTGCCATAAATTTCACCAGTTCTTGAGCAAATGGACCTAAAAGTATAAATGGCTTCTTCTTCTTTTTAAAAATTAAAAAAAAATTTTTAATGTTTATTTATTTATTTATTTATTTTGTGTGTGTGTGTGTGTGTGTGTGTGTGTGTGTGTTAAAGACGCATATTTGCTTTATTTGTAAAGTGGAATGACTCTTTCAAGTTTTTTTTCTCCATAATATTTTATTATCAAATTGTTTTCCATAATGTTTATTTATTTTTGAGAGAAAGAGAGACAGAGCACAACTGGGGGAGAGGCAGGGAGAGAGGGAGACACAGAATCCAAAGTAGGCTCCTGCTCTGAGCTGTCAGCACAGAGCCTGACAAACCATGAGATCATGACCTGAGCTGAAGTCTGATGCTTAACTCACTGAGCCACGCAGGCACACCCCAAAAAATGTTTAAGTAATCTCTCCCCCCAACGTGAGACTGGAACTCACAACCCTGAGATCAGGAGTTGCACGCTCCACCCACTGAGCCAGCCCGGTGCCCCTGTTTCTTCCTCTTACCATAATAAGAGAAAGTGTTAAAAGGGGACTTCGGTGGGGTGCCTGGCTGGCTCCGTGGGCAGAGTGTGCAACTCTTGATCTCAGGGTTGTGTTCCGGTCCTATACTGGGCGCAGAGATCACTTAAAAATAAAATAAAAAATAAAAGGGGATTTTTGTAAGGAGTTAAGGGCAATCCTCAGGAATGTCCAACACAATGACCTGACATATCCCCAAGTTCTGACTGAACCGTAGAAAATGCGAGACTGGATGGCGCTGCCCAAGCCTCCCAAATCCTTACTTCCATTTGCTTGCCTCAACCCTTTAGGAGGTGGATGATAACCCCAGAAGCTCAAGGGCCCCCAGCTCCTGGGTCTGAGGAGCCTCTGACCCTTCCAGACCTGCCCCCTTACCTCCTTTTAAGGTGTGAGCATTGACTGCATACATGGCCTACAAGAGCCATCTACTCTCCTACTGCCCTGGACCTCAGGAGTTACCCTAACTAAGTAAGGAAGGCTCCTTTCCATCTGACCTCTAGGTTCCTCCCCAGCATTTGAGGCTGTCCTGTACATTCCTGGCCACGCCTTCCTCATGTCTCCAGGAGGCAGGGATCTAGGCTTGCTCGGGGAGCACCCCCCCCCCATCTCCTTGGAAGTCCTGGGCCGCCATCTTGGTTCTGGCTTTCTAGGAGCTGGGAGCCTCTACAGGGGACACAATCTCTGCAGGGGCTCCTGCCTTCACACCAGATTCTCCATGAATCAGCACCTGCCCGTGCCTGCCTCTTGTCTCTGTCAAAGCTGGGTTCCCTTTTGAGAGGCCACCACGTCCCTGTTTGCCATGTAAAAAGTGCCTCTTTTCTCATTTAAAGAGCAGGGGCGATGGAAATGGCTTGACTCACAGAATGAACAAGTTAGCTCAGGGAACCAGACTTGTCAATTGAGGGTATGACATCTGGCCGTTCCCCAGGGAGGAGCAGAACGTTCCCCAGGGCTGCTCAATTATATTTTCACTGTCTGGGAAAATTACTTTTATACATGGCAACTGGATAGCAAAACTTCCTGACACAGGGTGACTGGGGAAGGGGAGGTAGGTCCCCCAAATATCTGCAACAGTAGAGACCCCTGATCGGACTAGACCTGGGTCAGAGGCAGGAATGGGAGCAATGACCTCAGGGCCTCCCAGCTGCTCCAGGTCGTCTCCTAAAAACGCTGAGGCTGAGCCAGGGCTGCTGTGAATGACTGATGGTATCTTTTTAATTGATGTCCTGAACATCTCAGCAGTAATTATCTGTGGCTCAGAACTAATGGGCCTTGTGGCATCCTTCCAACACGCCCCTCACAAAGGACTCAGGCTCTGTCTCACCAGTTACCTACCTGGTGCTGCTCATCCCAGAGGGAAGGAGGGGCTGGGGCCGGACAGTGTCCCTGTTCCAGAGTCTGTCCATCAGTCAGTCAACAACCTTAAAGAGCCCTTCAGAGACAAATGCCTCTTTCATTCACTCTGATTCACTCTTATGTACTATTTCCTAATTGTATCTGTCTCTGTCTTTCTCTCTGTCATAGTCATTTATTCAACAAAGAGGTAATGAACTTGAGGAGCAATCTAGTATAATAGAGAACACCAGCTCTGGAGTCATATTTTCTGGGTTTGAACCCCAGCTCTTACACTTACTGGCTCTGTGATCTTGGGCAAACTATTCTTTGAATACTTTGTTTGTGAACTGGAAATAATCGAATACTCACTCATAAGTTAAATATGCAACCTGCTGGGGGACCTGGGTAGCTCAGTCAGTCATTTGGTGTCTGACTTCGGCTCAGGTCATGCTCTCACAGCTCCTGAGTTTGAGCCCCGCATCGGGCTCTGTGCTGACAACCCGGAGCCTGGAGCCTGCTTCAGATTCTGTGTGTCCCTCTTTCTCTGTCCCTCCCCTGCTTGTACTCTGTCTGTCTCTCTCTCTCTCTCTCAAAAATAAATAAACATTAAAAAAATTTAGAAAAGAAAATACAACCTGCTTTGCAGGGTTTCTGGCACATAGGACTGTAGATGTATTTGATATTAAAAGAATTATTATTGCTATGATCAAAAACACAGAGCTAGACTGAGATAAACAGTGATCAACATTCCACCCGCCCTCATGGGCCTTACACCTTCGGAGGATGTGACAACTGTGACAAGTAGGAGGAAGTAGAACCGAGGCCTGGGAGGGAAAATGAGGGGGAGAGAGACACCCCAGCCGGACTGGGACTGCAGGGAAGGCGCCCCCAGGGAAGCTCTTGAGCTGAATTCCGAAGGCTGGGCGGCAAAGGCAGCAGCAAATGAGGCCATCTCAGGAACTGAAAGGCTTGTGTTAATGAAGTTCACCGAGACCCTCAAAGTTCAGGGCACGGAGGGCAGGGGACGAAGGACTTAGAGGAGTCAGCACTAGGGAGACCATTGCCATGGTCTGTATAAAAACAGATACAGCACCAGAGGCACGGCTCTGAGAGAAATAATTGATAAGCTGGACTTCATTAAAAGTACAGACTTGTGCTGCGTGAAAGACACTGTCAAGAGGACACTGTCAAGAGGGTGGAAAGACAAGCCACAGACTGGGAAGAAATAGCTGCAAAAGATAGGTCTGGTAAAGCACAGCTGTCTGAAATACACAAAAACTCCGGGCGCCTGGACGGCTCAGTCAGTTAAGCATCTGACTCTTGATTTCGGTCAGGTCACGATCTCCCGGTTCATGGGTTTGAGCCCCGTGGTGGGCTCTGCACTGACAGTGCAGATCCTGCTTGGGATCCTCTTCCCTCCTCTCTCTCTCTGCCCCTCCCCTACTTGTGTTATCTGTCTGTCTCTCTCTCTCTCTCAAAAAATAAACTTTTAAAAAAATAAAAAAAATAAAATACACAAAGAACCCTAAACAGTAAGAAAACAAACACCTGATGAAAAGATGGGCAGAAGATCTGAATAGACACCTCACTGAAGAAGATACGCAGACAGCAAATCCGTATAGGAGAAGAGGCCCCACATCACATCATAGGTGATCAGGGAAATGCTACACCTGTCAGATGCCCAGATCCACAGCACGGACACCACCAGATGCTGCTGGGGACGAGGCGCCGCAGGGGCTCTCGTGTGTTACTGGTGGGAATGCAAAACAGTGCAGCCACTTTGGAAGACAGCTTGGTAATTTTTTACAAAACTAAACATGCTCTTGCCACACAATCCAGCAGTCATACTACTTGATATTTACCCAAAGGAGTTAAAAACCTGTGTTTGCACAAAAACCTCACACGAATGTTTATAGCTGCTGCATTCATCATTGCCGGAACTTGGAAGCAAATAAGATGTCCTTCAGTAGGTGAATAAATAACTTGTAGTTCATTCAGACAATGCAATATTATTGAGTGCTAAAAAAAAAAAAGAGCTATCAAATTATGAAAAGACACTATGGAGGAACCTTGAGTGCACATTACTAAGTAAAAGAAGCCGATCTGCAAAGACTACGTACTATATGACTGCATGGTTCCAACTATATGACATTCTGGAAATGGCAAAACCATGGAGATGGCGAAAAGTGGTTGTCAGGTAGGGACTGGAAGGGATGAAGAGGATTTTGGGGACAATGAAACCCCTCTGTGTGAGACTATGGTGGTGGACCCATGTCGTCACACAGCTGTCCAAACCCAACAGGACAACACCGTGCCCACGTCACTACGGACTGTGGTGTTCGGGATGTGTCAGTGTGAGCCCATCAGTTGTAACAACTGCACCCCTCTGGCGGGGGACAGTGGTAATGGAGGAGGCTGTGCATGTGGGGGGCAGGTACACAAGGGAACGCTCTGCACTTACTGTTCAATTCTGCTGTGAGTCCCAAAGGGCTCTAAAAAACAGGAAAGAAAGAATCAACCAAGACAGCACCAGAGGAAGGGAGAGGGAGGCAAGCTACATGTGGGGATGAACTCCAGGGGAGGGAGAGAGGAGGGTTGAGAGAGATTCCCGGTTGGGTGGCAGGCCCTGGGTTGAGTGAGGGGACTCATGGAGGGTCTGCTGGAGGGTCCGGTCTGCATGGCAGATGGGATCATTTGGATCTTAGACCACTGGCTTTGGGAAGCCTGTGAAACAGGCAGAGGAGTCGGGGAGGCCTCCCGCAGGCATTGAAATCCCTGGCTGCAAAGTTTAGAGGTGAGGCAGAGCCCTGGGGGCACCTGCATGGGTAAGCAGCTGGTTTAAGCCTGGAGATGGAGAGACTGCCCCGGACAATAGGAAGAGACAGAAAAGTAGGCCCAGTCTCTGCAAGGGTTATGCATGGCTCCTCACATGCCCCCTCCCCCTTCCTCTGAACCCCAAAGTTGGGCCATCTTACGAATCCCCATTGAAATGTAGGCAGCTGGGGCTCCCCCTCTTGAGAGAAGGAACCCCAGTCAGAGACCCAAAGTCAGGTGGGGATGGGAGCTCTGGAGGCAGCTGGGGGTGCAGGGAGGACAAACAGGAGAGGAAAGAGGTGCAGGAGGGAAGGGAAAGGAGGGGTCGGGTGAGAAGGAAGGAGAGGCAAGGCCTGGGGGAGCCAATAGAGCAGGAATATTGCTTGCTTGCTTTTTTTCTATTTTTCTTTTCTTTTTTTTTTTTCTTTGTTCTGGAAGCTAGCGTTTACCTACAGTGGAAAGGTTGCTTCTTACCAGATAGATGGAGGGCCCTCGGGTGACTCAGCTGGTTAGGCCCCCAACTCTTGATTTTGGTTCAGGTCATGATCTTATGGTTTATGAGTTTGAGCACCACACCAGGCTCTGCACTGACAGCACAGACCCTGCTTGGTATTCTGTCTCCCTCTCTCTCTGTCCCTCCCCATCTTGCTCTCTCTATCTCTCTCAAAATAAATAAAAATAAACTTTAAAAAATGTTTTAATATATTTTTTAATGTTTATTTATTTTTGAGAGAGAGAAAGACATAGCTTGAGAAGGGGAGGAGCAGAGACAGAGGGAGACACAGAATCCAAAGCAGGCTCCAGGCTCTGAGTTGTCAGCATAGAGCTCAATGCAGGGCTCAGATTCACCAACTATGAGATCATGACCAGATCCGAAGTTGGATGCCTAATTGATTGAACCACCCAGGCCTCAGCCACCCCCCAAAAAATCTTAACAGATAGATGAGCACAGGTCTGAGTGTAAGTGTAAGTACAAGCATGGACAGTGGTGGGGACAGACATGGGTGGACATGGGTATGGGTGCAGATGGAGATGTGTGGATATGGTATACATCTGGACAAGGAAAAGAGAAATGGGGAAAAGGTTTAAAAATAGGCAAACCGCCCCTCTACTGCCCTAAGGAATCTGTATGTCCTTGTGTGCCTTCCCTGTCTGCACATGTGTGTGTGCGTGTGACTTCATCTCACTATAATCTGAACGAAGCTGGAATTCTATATTCGGCCTCCCAGCACACTCACATGCACTTGAGAGGCAAGGCCCGCTGTCACGCCCGGCTTGGAGGATGAGGGGGGCCAGTGATTTAGGCTCCAGCTCATTAGAGTTGATTACCAGCTGAGGAAAGCAAAGCCGTGCCTCGTCCAGCGAAATCCTAGACCACAGACAGCAATCTCCTTACTAGTCATCTCCTCTTGGCCACCCCCTCCCCCCAGCCCTCCTCCCACCCCAACCTGGGCCCAGCTCTTGGCATTGTTCTTACATCTGCTGTGTGTCCCGATCTTTCTTCCTCTGAGTGCCTCGCTGTCCCTCTCTGGCTCTAGTCCCTGACTCCTTGGCTCCCAGCACTGAGATGCCTCCACCTTCTCTCAGTAGAGGCCCCTCCCCCACGATTCCTTGGTCCGAGGTGGCTGGTAGGTTCTCACACAGCTCCCAGTTCTTGGGTGATCCCTTCTGTTCCCTCCTCCCCTGAGAGGCTGGGACAGCAGGGACCAGCGACTCTACGTCCCTGCATAGGTGCTTTTCCATACCATATATGATCTATGTGGTACCAGTTTCGTGGATACATTATATCCCATCTCCAAGATCTCCAATAACCATTACCTACGGTTCAAAATGTGGGGCAATTACTCTTTTTTTTTAAAGGTTTATTTTTTATTTTTGAGAGAGAGCGCAAGCAAGGGAGGGGCAGAGCGTGGGGGGTGGACTGAGGATCTGTAACAGACTCTGCACTGACAGTAGCAAGCCGGATGCTGGCCTCGAACTCCTGAACCATGAGATCATGACTTGAGCCAAAGTCTGACGCTTAACCAACTAAGTCACCGAGCGCCCTGTTATTTTAAAGGTACTTTTTTTTTAAGGGAGGGTTTTACCCCCTCATATTGTTCCCTATGAGGCTGAGAGATGAGGAATCCATTCCTTCTGAATCTGGGAGCAGTTAAGTCCTAGAACTCTGCTCTGCAGAGAGCCTGGAAAAGTGGTGTTTACCTGTGTCCTGCCTTACCTGACCTATCTCCCCGGGGGTTCCAGGAGAAGCCCTGGGGAGGGGCCCAACCCCAGGGGTGGAGGGATCAGATCTGCCACAGTGCTCTACAGCACGCCTTGGGTGTCTCTGACCTCTGGTACCCCGCGAGTATCCTAGGGGCCAGGTCGTGTTCTCTTCATCTCTCCGTGCTCAGCACTTGGCTTGGTGCCTGGCACACTGCAGCAGGAAAGCACAGAGCAAACACTGAGTGAGCCCTTGCTCTCTGCCAAGGACTTTACACGAATTAATAACCTAAGGGGTGAATGTCGCTAGTGCGTCCATTTACAGATGCTGAGACCGAAGCCCAGGAGGTTAATTAACATGTCCACGGTCACACCGGTAAGAGAGACCCAATTCTCCTTCAGGCTCATGGATTTCTGACATATTCATATGGCCACAGACCTCTGGGTTCAGCCCCAGGTCTGGGAGGCCCGACTGGAGGGAAACCCTGTCTCCTGCTTTGCCTCTGCGGAGCAACAGGAGCCTCAAAGGAGGTAAAATAATGGTCATAAATACCTTTATTACAGTAAGACTCACGTGCTCTGAGCATACTTCTGAAAGTACTTCATGACCAAATAGCCTTCTAGGGGCTGTGAAGAAGGCAGGGCAGGCATCTTCCCATTTCTGAGGAAGAAACTGAGACCTCAAGAGAAGTGACTCATCCAAGGTCATAGCATGGTGAGGTCAGGAATGGCATCTGTGAGATGAAAGACTTTCAGGCAGCAGGAAGCGAGCTTGTCTTTGCTATGTGTTTGGAGAACAACCTTCCCATCTGCCACTTGCCAGCCATCGAAGTGGCTGGAGAGGTCTCTGCTCAGGGGCTGGGGCTCGGGAGCGGTGCTGCCCATGCACCGATCTGCTCTGGCCTTGGAGGCAAAGGCCGACTTTGTACACTTTGCTCAGTGCAGGGATGGCACAGGGCTCCTCGACCTCAGTGGCTGCATGCTCCAAAGCCAGCTTTATGACAGAGGACCGGCCGTTATTTTCCACATAAAACACTTTTATGGACTTGCAAACGCCAAGCTGCTTGAGTAAGCTATGTCCGTCAGTCACAGAGAAATGGGCCTCGCCATCCAGAAAGTGCCCTAACCCAGAGCCTGGAAGTCTAGGCTGAGCTGGGAGGGAGACACCATGGAGACGGACAGTCCCTGCCCCCTCAGGCAAAGTGTGCACCTCCGGTGTCTGTACAGTCACACAGGGGCACACTCTATAAGCTGCCACCAGATATGTGGCCACACAGGCAAGAGACTCCTCGAGGATCAGCTGCCCAGTGGCCTCTTTTCTAGAAACGACACACCCACGTGGTCACAGCAAGAGTCCCAGGGCTTCCTGCTACCACGCCAGCCAGGCAAATGGACCCGCAGTGGAAGACTGCCTGAGCTGAGCCCGCCAGAGTTCTTCCTTGAAAATGAGGAACCAAGAGATTTCAGGGAGGCCTGGCTTTCTCACAAACAAGAGGGATGTACACGTCAGAAATTAGTGGCGGCCATTTTCTTCCATATAGGCAAAAGTACAGAGGAAGCTGGTCCAGAGCAAGAGAAAAGAATGAATCAGATCTGGGGGCACGTGGGTGGCTCAGTCGGGTAAGCATCCCACGCTTGATTATGGTTCAGGTCATGATCTCGAGATTCATGAGATCAAGCCCTGCATCACAGTCTGTGCTGACAGCTCAGAACCTGCTTGGGATTCTCTCTCTCTCTCTCTCTCTCTCTCTCTGTCCCTCCCTTGCTTGCACGTGCTCCCACTCTCTTTCTCAAAATAAATAAACTTGGGGGGAAAAAACCAAGAATGAGTCAGATCTGAAAAGAGAAGACCCAGTGCATCTATGCCCTTGGGTTCCATGATACCCTAAGATTCTTCTAACAAAGTCCCAATTTTTGCTTAGAGTTGATTTCTGTTACTTGCAACCAACAAATAGTTGATGGAGTGTAATTCAGTTGTCCTCAGCCTGGGGTGACTTTGTTCCCTAGGGGACATTTGGCAGTATCAGGAAGCATGTTTGGTTATCCTAATTAGGGGTCCAGGAATGCTGCTGGCATATAGTGGGTGGAGCTTGTGGGTGCTGTTCCGCATCCTGCAATTCTCAGGACAGCCCCCCTACAACACAGGATTATCCAGTCCACATGTCAATAGGGCCGCAGTGAAGACCCCCCCCATATAACTGAACCTGCCGTGTATGTCTAAGGTGGGAACATCCTCATATGAAAGCAGCATCTATGTGTCACTTCTCCATTTAGCAAAAATGTTTTATATTAAATGATAATATTCGGTGGTGAGAATTCTTTTACTTTGAGTGGGAGGAAAGTCTGTGAGTGCAACCTCTCTGAAGAATCATTTAACACTAGCAGGGGCCTTAAAACGTCCACTCTTAGATCCAATTATTGACTTTCCAGAATGTATTCTTGGTAGAAAAATATTCATTCTGAGATATATACAAAGATTTATGCAGAAGGATGTTCATTGCAGCTTGATTTATAATGGTGAAAAATTGAAACAACTTGAATATCCAACCACTGCATGTTGGTTACATAAATTATGATACATTCATACCACTGAACAATATATACAGCACTTAAAATTATGTTTGTGAAGGTTATTTAATAACACAGGGAAATGCTCATTTGGTCAGCCAAAAAAACAGGATATACAAATTTTGAAATATATATAAGCCCAGAAAAAAGGCAGCAGGGAAATATATCTAAACGTTGACCATGACCATCTCTAGGGGGTAGGCTCAGAGCTAGTTTCTGTTTCCCAGTTTTGAAACTATTTTCTAAATCTTCTATGATGAACATGGATTACTCTTCTAATCAGGAAAATGAGCACTAAAAAGGAATCTTAGAATTAGAATTGAAGACAGCATAGATTTATTCATTCATCCAAAAATAAATACAGTAGTCTCTACCCCTTATCCACAGGAAATAAGTTCCAGGACCCCCGGTGGATGCCTGAAACCTCAGAGAGTTCTGAACCCTATAAATCCTGTTCTTTCCTATAGATACATCCCTTGATAAAATTAAATTAGGCACAGTAGGAGATTAACAATAACTAAGAACAGAATCAAAGAATTATAATAAGGGTGCCTGAGTGGCTCAGTCGGTTAAGTGTCCAACTTCAGCTCAGGCCATGATCTCACGGTTCGTGGGTTCGAGCCCCGCCTCGGGCTCTGTGTTGACTACTAGCTCAGAGCCTGGAGCCTGCTTCCGGTTCTGTGTCTCCTTCTCTCTCGGACCCTCCCCTGCTCATGCTCTGCCTTTCTCTATCTCTCAAAATAAATAAATGTAAAAGAAAAATTTTAATTATAATAATATACTGCAATAAGTTTGGTGACTGTGGTTTCAAAATCTCTTACTGAACTGTACTCCCCTTTCTCATGACGATGTGCGATGGTCTACGAGGTGAGATGAGGTGAGGTGAATGACACAGGCGCTGGGACGTGGTGTCAGGCTGCCATTGGCCTTCTGACAACAGGTCAGAAGGAGGATCATCTGCTTCCAGACTGCAACTGACCACAAGTAACCGAACCATAGAAAGTGACCGCGGGTCGGGGGGGCTACTGAATGGACATTACGGGTCTACCAAGCACCAGATATCACAGATAAAAGACAAGGCCCCTGCCCTCATGGGGTTTCCAGTTGAGAAGGGGAAGCACTTTGGTGTTTCCAACCACTTTCAAATTTACAATCACAGCAATCCTTTGTGAATAAATAGCTGCCGTTTGTTGAAAGCTTATTGTATAAGTACGAAATACCTTACAGTTTGGATCACATGATCTCTACACACCTCAGAGAAATATGGTGAAGTCTTGGTCAAGGTCGCATGGCTGTGGGCAGTGGCCAAGATCCAAACCAGACCACCTTGAGAACCTATTACCTAGCTACTCTGCTCCCTGCCTCGGTGCCTAAGGATTTGTGAACATGAAGAGTAGGTAGCATAGGATTCATTCCAGAAGCATGTGAGGTGACAAATGGGGGTCACCAGGGAAGACTTTAGGTTCACAGAGCTAGATGGTACAAAGGAAAATGTAGGGGGCAAAGGAGGTCACAGAATGGGCATCCAACTAGAGGGCCAACGGCTAGTTTTTTGTAGCTTCAGGGAAGGTGGTGGTGGACCGGAGGCACTGTCCCCTGTGGCTCCGAGGAGTGATGGTGGCGGGGTGGTGGTGGCGGGGTGGCGGGTCCTGTGGGAAGGGCGGTGCCGGACTCCTCCTGGGCATGGCGCTTTGACAGTAAGGATGAGGCCACTGCTGCCCAGGGTGTCTCCAAGCTCTGCAGGTGTCCACCCCCGTGTCTTCCTTCCCCTCCAAGCCCTGGCACAGGGCACTATCTCCCCAGAGTTCATGAGCCAACACAAGCACAAGCATGGGCATCCATTGGCCTTGGCCGCCTGCCACCCTATGCCACCTCTTTTGTGTGTCAGGCTGGTATTCTCACTCTCTTTCCCCTTCCCTGGCTGCTTGCTGCTCATTCAAATTCCCATCTCCACACTCTTCCCATCAGCCAAGGTGGCCCCTGGGCACCAGAGCGACAGACACAGAGCATGTCTGGCTGATGTGGTAGGTCCAGGCTCACGCTACTTCCCCAGGCTCTTTCCCACCCCCTGGATTCCTGTACACCTACTGCTCTTCCTTCTCTTGTCCTGCCACAGACAAGGCACTGTCACCATTGTTCTGAATGCCCTCCAGGAAAGAAGAATAAGAGGGGCAATTAAGGAAGGAAGAGAAGGAAAAGCAAAACACAGTTCAGGAACCAGGATTCGAAAGAAAAGGAATTTGCTGCAGTCTGGAATGGCTGCGGCTATGGCCGCAAAGAACATCCCTTCTCCAGAAGTAAGTCACTGGAGAAGCTTCAAAAAAGGGAGATGCAGGACAGAGGAGAGCGTTCATGCTGCAGCCCTGGGAACCCTGGGGAGGGAAGGAAAGTGGGGACCTCATGGGACGTGCAGGGTACTGAGTTTGCATCCTGCTGGGGGAGACCAACAGAAAGGCCCCTGCTTCCTTGGTGACCAGGAGCCCCAGGACAGGTGGGCGTGCAAGGAAGGGAAACTGCAGACTATTCAGAAGTTGGGTTCGATGGACTAACTTTGCAAACTGAAATGAGCAGCAAGCCTGGATGCCTGCTGTGGAGCCCCCCCAGACAGCGTGTGCCCAGGAGGGAGGGAATATTTTCTGCTCTTGAACCTCTGGCCGACTCAAGGCCCAGGTCGCTGCTTTCGGCAGCGCCCCTCAGTGGCAGAGGCAGAAGCTCATCGGTGGAGAAACAGCAGGGTAGCCCCAGCTGATTTCCACTCATAGTCTGGCTGTTTGCTTTAGTTCAGACATCGTGATATGATCTGCAGGGACAGAGAAACTTCTGGGGGAAAGCGCTGGGCTGGGAGCCAACAGGCCTGAGTTCTAGTCACAAGACCAGACACATATCCGGTCACCCCCTGAGCTTCCACGTCCTCCACTGCGGCATGAGAATGACAAGATCCACTCCTCCCCTCCTGCAGAAGCCAGTCCTGTCAGGGCTGCCGTGTCCCCTTCCACACAGAGGAGGTGATGACAGACCGACTTTCAGGGTTGTGGCCTGAGCTCAGGCAGATGCACACACAGGCGCCCGAGAAGCAGCCGGGTGCAGGGGGGTGCTCAGTGTGCAGCCGCTACTGACTGTCGGCTACCTTGAGATCGTAGATGTGGAGGGGATTTGAGAAATGCCAAGCACTTCAGGTTCAAATAAAAGGAGTTTGTTTCCATTCTTCCTTCTTCCAACCTACATGCTCAAAACTCCGTTTCCCCTCCAGACAGCTGCATACCAAACTCCTAAAAGTGTACAGCCCCCCAACGGGGGCTCCTCAAAGGCTGCCCCAGTCTCAAGCCCCCCTCCCCCACCCCCTCCTCTTGGCTGCCGCACTCCTGCCTGGCCGCAAAGCCCCGCCCTGCTTTCCCTGCCCTGCTGCCTTCCCTGACCCAGGTCAGGGAAGCCCTGACCTCCTCTGGGCTTCGCCTGCACCTGTGCTGACTCTGAGCTGCACATCCTGCCATGGTCTGTGTTTCCACTTTTTATTTTGTTTTGTCCCTTTCTTAGGCTCTTGCCTTTGCCCACCCCACCTCCTCCCCACAACTATGAGCTCCCTGTGCAGACAGGTGTCTATTTTGTCTTTGCACCCGGGCCTCTAGTGACATGTAGGCAGGCTCCCTGTAAGCACATCCAGTGTGAATGGAAGGGTAGATAAGATCGTGTATATGAAATCACTTTTGACGTCTTCGGAATGATCTCTATTAAGTGTTCATGCCACAAATATTCATTGATCACCTACTATTCTTTGCAGGGCCTCTACTATGTGCTGTGGGCGATGCATGCCAAAGTCCTTGTCCCCGAGGGCTTTGCAGGGTAATGAGGAAGAAGCCCTAGTATAGCTTTACTTCCTGCAAACTACAAGAACATAAACATTCTAACACAAAGAGAGGCTATTAGAGAGGCCCAGGCAAGGGGCTGTAGAAGTGCTGGCGGAAACCGCTCCCCTGGGGGCTTGGAAAAGCTTCCTAAAGGTGGGGGCGGTTTGCTAGCTGCCGCGTCAAGGGCCTTGGCAAAGCCTGGGCTGGACACTGCAGCCCCCTTCCCCACCAGGGGGCGCCCTTGCTCCGGGGCCTCCGCAGCGCCCCCTCTGGCCCGCAGAGGCAGAGGGTAGAGAAGCTGAACAGAAGGAGCCTACACTTGACATATTACTTTATCCATGCCTCAGTTTCCTCATGTATAAAATAAGATCAGTGGTAGTGAGTGACGTGGTGGTGACATTTAAATGAAATAACACATACAGAGAACATGGAACATAAAAAAAAAAAAACCTCTCAATAAATGTAAACTCCTTTCACCTCTGGGATCCACGCACCTGCATGCTTCTCGGACAGGGGTGGACAGTCCCAGCCTCGTGTCACTCAGACAGCCCACCCTTGCATCTTCAGACCTGCCTGGGTTCCCAGAAAAATGATGCGGACTAGTGAGGCCCAGACCTCCTAAATTTTACAGGTACGTTTCAGAATCTCTCCCATCAGGCTGGGTTAAGAATTAGTCTGTAATCAAGTTGCAGATGTCTGAAATGAGCGAATGGTCCCATTTTGGCCTCTGAACCCGTGAAGCACCAAAGGGCAGGAATAATTATCCCAGATGAGGAAACCAGGTCTAGAGAAGGGAAAAGATTTGGCCAAAGTCCTATCAGGAACCAGTGGCGGAGCCCAGACCTACTCTACTTTTGCCTCTGCTGCATAGCGTTACCATCTAATAAATAGGCTTGATGTCGAGGGCTGAAGGCCCCTGCCTTTGGAAGTCACACCCAGAGCCGCCCTGTCTTATTCATGTATGTTAGGATTGGGGGAGACACTTCTGGGAGATGATCAGAAATGTCTGAAACCCTCGGTGACTAGATTAGCTCTCAGCTCTGCAATCCACAAGCTCTGAGACTTGAACATGACCTTCTCCCCCTCCTGGTCTGTTTTTCTTCACTGTGGAATAAAGAAATTGTCCCTGAGGTCTCCAAGACCCCTTCTTCCTGAGTCTCAGGAGCTGCCCGGCATTCAAGAGAGGGAGTTAAGGCCAAATCTCAAACCAGGACCTCCTTGCCTTTCATAGGACACAGGACACAGGATATCTGACTGGTAGCACTGCTCTCTGCCCTGCCCCCTCCCCTCTGCCTCCTGCTTCCCAAACAGATCTGCCCCTCATCCACCTGCCCCTGGCTGTCAGCGCAGCAGCTGGCTAGAGACGGGGAAGAGGCTATATTCGTAGCAGCTTTGCCCATATCCACCAAGTGGGGTGACCCAGAGCTTCTACCCCTCCCCAACCATCTCTGCCACTGTATCCTCTCCAGTGTCCCCTCTCCTGCACCCCATGCTCCAACCACAGGGGCCTAACAGATGCCAAGATAAACAGCCAGAAGCTACTTGTAGCTGAATCCGCTGCTAGGGGGGAAGTAAGCCCTCTGACCTGGGCGTCTCGGGGGGAGACGACTTGGGCCTCTATTCACTGGGTCTCCTATCAGTTCCATCTGTCCTGTGGTCACTCCCTGTGTATGAGGTTGGGAGGTCACAGACCACCTTGCCTGACACTTAAGGCTGCTGAAGCCTGGGAAGTTTCACTGGCTTGTGCAAGTTCACATGCAGGAGCAGGGGGAGGAAGCCACTCACTCAGTGTCTGATAGAGGTTTGGCCAGGCCCCCAGGCTACCTTGTCCCTCCAATCCCCGAAGCCACATTCAATATGGTGGCTGGCTAGCTGTGCAGGAGAGGGGCTCTGTCTTCTAAGTCAGTTCACTGTGGAGGGTCAGAGAAAACTCAAATTGTAAAACTGGTAGGGGTGGGAGTGGCAAAGGGGAAAAAGATAAATCAAAACCACACTCCCTAAAGAAAGGAGACTTTGACCCATGGATCCACTCCCTCGGCCCTGGGCACAGCACCCCTCCTACTGAATCTTTTTGTGTTGTTTCGTTTTTGAGTAATCTCTATGCCCAACACGGGGCTCGAACTCACAACCCCAAGATTACGAGTAGCAAGCTCTACCGACTGGACCAGCCAGGAACTGCTGAATCTTTAGTTAAAAAAAACAGGACATAGATGGGGATGGATGTCCAGCTACATGCTTAATCTGTACCAGAGACTGCCCTCCGCAAAGAGCTGAATCAGATCAAATCTTCTTCCTTGGAGTTCTGGCTCCCCAAGGGAGCTGGAAGCAGAAAAATATTTAGAAAACTATAAAAAGTAGATGAGGAAAGAGAAGAGTCAGAAGTAGAAGAGTGGACGAGGAACGCAGGCCAAGGAGAGCCCAGGTTCAAGACCATGCTTGATTCCCTGGTGTACCTCCGCCCCACCAGCCTCAGGGACCAGATGACCAGTGTCCTCAGCTCCAGGTTGTTGCAGCAAGGCCCCTGCCTCTCCGCGCCTGACTCAGCCGAGGATCCTTGCTGTGACTTCTCTCTATCTCCGCTCCCAGTAACTTACAGCCCTTGCTGACCACACGCCTTCTCTCTTGGGCCCCGAGCCTTCACCACTGCTGCTCCACCCGGAGTGCCCTTGGGTTGGGTTCCTGTCACTCGCATCCAAAGCAGTCTAACAGAAGAGAATGTTCATCTAGGAGGGCAGAATAGATAGCTGTTAAGGAGGTGGACTTTAGAGGCAAATTGCCCAGATTTGAATCTCTGTCACCATTTGCTAGCTAAGCCACTCACCCACTGAGCTGTGGCACCCAGCAAGTCACTTGTCTGCACCCCAGCTTATTCATTTGTCAGATCGAGTCATGACTGGCCTATTTTACAGGGTTGTTGTTATTGAGCTAATATCAGCAAATATCTGATTAGAAAAACATACTTTGCAAGCACAGGCCATTATCACTGCCATGACCAGCTGCCCAGGGCTCCTTTCCAAAGGGAGGTAGGCTTGCTCATTCAGCCCACTAGCCACGCTGGTTCCACAACCCGGAAGCATCCCCTTGTGCAGGTCCTCCAGGCCACATCTGAGAGTCGGGGCATCAACCCTCAATGTGGGAGGGGGAGTTCAGTGGGAGAAGGGTGTGGAGGGAGCAAGTAGGGAGAGTTAGGGAATGAGGGAGTAAGCACATGGGACTCCTTGGATGCCCTTGTCCTTGGTGCTGTACCAGAAAGGGGCCCCTGCCGGCTCTGCAGAGGCCAGGGCTGAACTTGGGGCCGGCCGCCCCACCCCCACCCCCACCCCCGGGGCTCTGACTGCAGCCTGCCCATCCTCACAGCACCTGGCTTCCTCCTAAAGTCTTGACTCAAATACACCTTTGGCCAAAAGATTAATCTCTTTCCAAAGCTCCCATTTGGCCCCTGCAAGGAATTCACAAATTTTCCTGGCCTTATTTTGTAAATAGAGCCTTTATCCTCCATCCTTTACCTTACAAAGCTTTCTTGACTTGAACAAAAACATTTTACCTTCCCTGTTGAGGAAGGGGGGCAGGGGACATATGTTCTGCTGCAGCATGAACAAGTGAGCAGCGCATGCATGAAAACCATGCGGTTCTTCACAGTGACCTAACACAGACCAGCCCTGTCTCCTGTCTTCGAATCAGTAAATATTTACTGAATGAATGACTGTTAACAGCATGTGATTCTGCCTTGCCTGCTCTGGTAAGTTATAAAGTCCATGCAGCCGAATCAGCATTAAACGCACTTTACCTGCGTGGGCCCCCAGGCCAATGTGAAAACACCTTTTGAAAAGAAGTGGGTTGTCCATTTAGGACAACGTATGTTTGGTGGGGGGTCTACGTGGCTTGGTGCTGGGACTGGAGGGTGGGCCCCCCCTCCTCCCTCCGCAGTTCTCTGGTTCCCAGACAAACCGGGGTTAGGCTGCCTGTCCTTTGTGGAACTTCACGGGGCCCCACAGGCAGCCCCAGCGGCTGACCGCCACGTGGAAACTCATGGCTTTCTTGCTGAGCCCAAAAACGTGCAGGGAAGGGGCGATGCCTGCAGGATAGGTCCTGGCCTCTGCTGGGCCCTGCTTTACTTGCTGCAGATATTTTAACTCTCTTCCTTAACGCTGTGATTGCTCTGTCTGTCCTTGGTTGTGCATTCTGCAGGGGAGTCACACACAGACTCTGGTCACTACCTGCACACCAAGCGTGCAGAGAGATTCTGGGGACAATCATTTCTGAGTAAATTGCCTAAGTGCAGCAGGGTCCACCACGGGAGCTGGGGAGCATAGAGCAGGGACCAGAGGTGGGAATAAGTGACTTATGCATTAATCACAAGGCAATCAGTGGATGACAAGGGGCCCCGGAGCCATGGGGTCCGTCCGGCTAGACTCCGCGGAGGGAAAGGTCGAACTTGCTGAGCAACTCCCATCCATCACCAAGACGCCCACTTACCTGACTCCATGTGCCCAGGCCTCCTGGGTTCCAGCTTGGCAGAGATGCTGTACTGGTCTAACTCACTGTCCTTGACCCATAGCATCAAGGATCATCCCAGCAGCCACATGCCCTGCCACACCTGGCCCGGGTCATGGACTCTTCCAGGCCAGTGCAGAGGAGCAGCTTTGGCTGGTTAGCCTTCAAGAAGCCGCGTACTGGGTCTGGCCTTCCTCAGCTCCTGAGGCCTGAGTGCTTCTCTTCCAGTGCCCTGTATCTCCCCCAGTTATCCGGGTGCAAGGAGAGAGGGATTAAGTGCTCACTGCTCTCCCACCAGCCTACTTGTCTGACCCTACCTGGCTTCTTCTTTCTCCTGTCAAATCTACCCCCTTTCAATCCCCACTGAGCACAGAGGCCCTGCCCGAGGGAGCTCCCCCTCACCTGCCCCTGCTCCTCTCTGGCTGCGCCCGAACCCCTGGATCAATTTGTTTCTTACATTATTTTCATTGCAAGTGTGCTCTGCCTTCTGGGTCATTTCCATTTTAATAGAAGCAATGCCTTGGCCCATGTGAAACACAGGATTTTAGCAGTGGTGATGGGGTTGGGGGAGGGAAAAGAGCCTTTTTTTTTTTTAACATTTATTTATTTTTGAGAGACACGAGTGGAGGAGAGGCAGAGAGGAGACTCGGAATTCGGAGCAGGCTCCAGGCTCCGCATTGTCAGCACAGAGCCTGATGGAAGGCCAGAACCCATGAACCGTGACATCATGACCTGAGCCAAAGTTGGACACTTAACTGGCTGAGCCACCCATGCACACTGGGAGGGAAAAGAATGTTGACCAGAAAGACTGTTCATGGCTCAAATCCACAGCTCTAGATTCAGACCCTAGATTTAAATCCTGGCACAACCTCCTGGATGTACAACCTTGGGCAAGACATTTAACCTGTCCTAGCTCATCATCAAGAACAGGAATAAATACACCCACCATACAGATGTCAGGAGAAGATTTAAGACATATATATTTTACGATCCTGGTTACAAGGTTGAAACTACCCTCCTTAGCCTGGTAAGGCTGGTGCCTCCAACACTAGAAAAAGGGTGAGGGAAGGGAAATCCGACCATCCTCAGCAGGTGAACCCCAGTAGGACAGGTATTTTAAAGGCACCTGGCTCCACATACCCACAGCACACGGGCACTGCATTCCCCGGGAGTGCTCTGTTACAGCCGAGCCTTGGGGTAAGCACTGTTTCCTCCCCCTTCCCAGGTCCTTTCCTGACACGTGAAAGTCCTGGGGACATCAAGGTCACTAATGCTGTAATATGAAAAGCTTAATGAGAAGATTTTGTTTGTTTATTTTGCTTGTGAAACCACAGAGCACCCTGGGGCTCTGAAACCAGCAGGAAGCAAGGATTGTCCCAGCTGTGGAAGGCAAGGGGCACGCTTACCATTGACCTTGTTCCCCTCCCACAACATCTCTCAGCGGTATTACTGAGGATGGACAGTTGTTCTAAAGGTCAAATCAAGACCCTGGTGTAAATATAAAAGTAACACATGTCAATGATTTCATGTCACTCAGCAATTAATGAGGGAATTAGTAAGATGTCATAGATGCTCAGAGAATCCAGAACAGACACATACAAAAGCCATCGGGAAACCGCACTTCATTCACCAAATAGACGCAAACTTATCAATATTTGCAGGGCAATGATTGGTGGCATTTCCGCTGGATACCATTTGTATTTCTGTGGGTGAAAGCATTTGCATTCTTATCAGTCTTCTACAGTTTTACTCAAAGACAAAGGAAGACAAAGATAATCCAGAGGGAACCAGACGGGACAGCCAATAATAATCTTTTCTGCCCAGTTCAAAGTCTCTCACAACTTTTCCTAACATGCCAATCACCCTTCTTTCATGAGGGAGCAGAAAAGTCAGAGATGGGCACAGACAGTGGAAAGGGAACGCTATCCAATGCCAGTCCCTTCTGAGGGCGGAGGAAGTCCGTGACAATTACGTCACATCTGGGATGACTTTAGAAAAACAAGAATGAGGTCACTTTCCCCATAAAGTTCTAGGATGTTCTTCAAAGGGCCATCCTTCATTGGAGATCACATCCTTCATACATGTGTGGCACTCAAACCTCCTTTCCTTTATGAAAACACGGTGGTCATGGATAGTAGTACTAGCTGTTGCTTTTTAAGTGTACTCATTTGAGGAAATAAAGGCTGGAAATTCTAGGTCAAGTCTCCATCTTATAAATACAGATGCATCTTATAAAAACAGGGTTTTTGTTCTTGTGTTTTGTTATACTGCATCTTATTCATCTGTGATAGCCTAAAATCTAGAAACCCCAATCCCGTTCACAATTTTGAAATTTTGTGTTACAGGTAAAATGGCAAAGGGCTGTGCCAAGCACCGGCTCCCAGGTCCCCCGGCCGATCCGAGTTCCCTTGGTCCTGGTGGAGGAGGAGCAGCTAACGTGGATGAGGCCTCCAGATGTGAGGCTGAAGAAAGAAGGGAGAAGAAAATGAGACTTATGGACTGATGCCAGAGGGAGATTGAGAAAGGAGAGCCAGGGCCTTCTCTGGGCTGGGTCTTCAGATACATTCCATGTATTGGGCTCCAAGGCTTGTCAAAAGCCTTCACCGAAACCCTCCTTCCTGTCTATAGCACCGAAGATTCTGAGTGAGGCTCATTAAAACCTGGTCTCTGCTGGCACGTGGGCAGCAAGGGCGAGGAGCAGGGCTGGGGACCACCTCCCTTCCTGAGAGCCCGCCGCAGTGCCCGGATGTAGGGATGTAAGCAAAGCCGAAGAGGAGAGGGGTTACGGAAGCCAAAGCCGGATTAGATCTGGAGCATGGGAAGAGATTTCCCAGCATGTTAGAGAGTAACCTTTGCAGCCTGGCTTTCCAACTCCCCCACATTAGGAGTTTGGTTGCCAAAGCCCTGCTGCCTCCCTCACATTAGACGACCTCTGCTGCAAGCCAGAAAGCAGCAAAGGCCTGGCTGTTAAAGGCACAGGCTGCCCGACCAGAGAGCAAGACCCCTTCCAAAGAGCAGAAGGGCACAGGCACCGGCCTCGGAAATTGTGTTATCAACACGATGGACGCCCCATCACGGCCCTGAAGGGGAAGGTGGGTGGAGTCCGATGGAGGATCCAGGGCACCAGCACTCTAAGTGTTAAGTACGCTATCCGGAGTACCTGCTTTCTGCTGGATTAACGGGGAAGAAAATGAGCAGAGGGAAGGAGACAGCTCCCGATGGTTTTTAAAGAAAAGTGCATTTAAGCTTAAAGTCAGTGTAGCAGAACAGCTGGGCTGGAAAATTGGCTGTTTAGCTCTGCGGTTGGTGTCAGGGACCCACTGGCTGAGAAACAGTGAGATCAGCCTGCATTTGTAAACTGCAGGTGCTGAGAACCAAGATGAAGGGCCTCGAGGGAGCGGGGACTCCAGCGACAGCTCTTCCCCATTCCTACACCTCAGGGCCTGAGCTGGCCAGGCTCTAGAGGGTTCCCAGCTCTGCCTTGGACTAATCACAACCCCAGGACCCCAGGATCTCAGATCCAGAAGGGACCAAAGATTGCACAGGAATCCTTGCTTCAGCTCTGTGTGTCCCAGGCCCCTGGAAGGCCCACTCGTCCTCTGCCCAGCCTGCCCTGCTGTCTGCAGCTGGCGCGGGGAGGAAAGCTGCATCTCTTCTGTCACCAGCACGGTGGACGTGCACTGTGGCACCTCAGATAGGAAGGGCTTCTCAAAGATGACCTGACTCACAAGTCATAGACTATCCAAATTCACTTGCAGGAATTTTTTTTCTTGGCCCACCTAATGTCTTTTTTTTTTTTTTAATGTTTATTTATTGAAAGAGAGAGAGACCGAGCCCCAAGCAGGCTCCCCAGTAGCACGGAGCAGGACGCAGGGCTCAATCTCACCACTGTGAGATCATGACCTGAGTGAAATCAACAGTCAGATGCTTAACCGACTGAGCCATTCATTGGCCAACCGAGTGTTAAAACTGCTTTTAAGTCCAGTATCTACAATAGAAGATTTCCTTTAAAAATCCGGCCTGGTGGGTTCTCTGGAAATATTAGAAAGGCTGGGAACAGTGATCCCATGCTACCACATGAAAACACCCTTTGTGTAGGCCCGGCTCTCCAGAGGGCCCGGCCCCACAGGTTTTAGCAGTGACCAGAACAAACATCACCTCTGTCTAAGTCCTTCCCTTCCTTTGTAATTTAGCCTCTTCCCTTACACAGTTCTGCTCACCCCCAGGGATCTCCTTCCTCTCCTTCTGTTATCTTCATCTAGTGACCTTCGTTAACATAAGGATAACTAGATTTTGTTTAATCCTCCTTTTCCCTGTGACCATGCACATAAATCAGTGGTTCTAACAAGTGGCAGGGCCACCTGTACTGTACCTTCTGGGGTTTCTGTAAGGTATAATTAATACTTTAACGTCAGGGCTTGGGGACGAGAGATGCTAAATACCCTGCTGTGCAAGGGAGAGTCCATAAAGCTAAACGAAACAAAACAAATCTTGTCCTTGCGGAATATTTCAAAGGCTGATTGAAATGGAACCCTGGCGAAGTCTTCCCGGTCATTCATTTAGCTTCTCTGTGCTTCTGTGGGGGGTAGCACACTCCATTCACCCAGCACCCCACTTCTCTCATGGGTGGTTGTGGAGATCACATGACGTAAAACCAAATGAACAGATGACACAGCATGAAGCACACAGCAAATGTCAGCCGTGACAACCCATTTAGACAAGGGGATGCAGGTCAGGGCGCCAGGTGGCTCAGTACACTGGGCATCCAACTCTTGATTTCAGCTCAGGTCATGATCCCAGGGTTCACTCTCTCTCCCTCTGCCTCTCTCCTCCACTCTCACTCTCTAAAATAACAAGTAGAAGAAGAAAAGGGGATGGTGACGCAGGAGCTAGTGTTTCTGCCCACAGAGCTAAGCTCTAGTCCTGTGAGGAGAGCAAGTCTGCCGGTAACCAACCACGTGACTCTGGTCCTGTGGCTTCTGCTCTCCCAATGATGAGGGGTTGCATTAGACCCGGAGTCCTTTCCACCCACCCCAAATAGTCTATGGTTCTGTGTTCTTAACACGATGCACCATGACATGCCCTTTTGACATTCTCTCCGGCTTTTCTTGTCTGGGCCAGCATTCCTAGGTATGAAGTCGGGAGCTGACCCGAGGCTGTATTTCCTCTTCCATCAGATTAGAGAACAAAGATGACAGGTAAGCAGTGTAGGGGCACCCAGGTGGTTCAGTCGGTTAAGTGACTAACTGAATTTCAGCTCAGGTCATGATCCGTAGGTCATGGGACTGAACCCTGCCTCAGGCTCTGTGCTGAGCATGGAACCTGCTTAAGATTCTCTCGCTCTCTCTCCCTCTGTCCTTCCCTGCTCTCTCTCTCTGAAATTAAAAAAAAAAAAAAAAAGTAAGCAGTGTGTACCCTGCATATCACTGCTCCCCTGAAATCCATGACATTTTGAGAGAGGCTCCAGTGACTGGGGCCTCAGCTTTTACTAGTTGTTCCCCTCCTTGGATGGAGAAAGGGCCTTTTTCCCCCAGAACACAGCCTCTTGTGGTGGGTACCTATCCATCACTAGACTCTCACCTCAAAGGGATTCAGGGAAATGGCTTCTGAGGCTCAGCAGTAAGGCAGAGGCTCAGAACTAGATCCCACCCCAACCCCCACTGCTGGAAGGAAGGCTGGCCATGAGCAGGAGAGAGGCTGCACATCAAAGGGAAAAACAGCAGTCAGTTCGTCAGAATAAACCAGGAAGAAAGGAACGGCAATAGCTTATTACTGAGAGAATAATTTGTAACTAGGTTACAGATAGTCTGAAGAGACAGAGAATGGAGGGTAGAAATGGACAAAACTAAAAAATGTTAATAGAATTCTCTTGATGGCTGATGGTAGGGTAAGAGTACCATTTACTTAAACTTCTTACTTTAGATTTCCCTTCTGCATTTTAGAGGAATCTTGCAAATGATTCCTTCAAGCACCGGGAGTAAGACAATTTAAATAAAGACTTGAACCTAGGAGGTTATCCTCAGGCAGATTCAATTAAGGGCAAAGGAAACTTCGTCTCAGATTTCCAGGTTACTGGTGCCCCCTGGTGGACTATGCAGGTTATGTCTCTTGGAGGTTAGAGGCCAGAGATTTGATTGGGTGATTGTATTTGAAGAAGCTGCCGCCCCAGCTCTGATGCAAGCAAGTGGAAGGAAATCTCAGGTACCAAGCACCTCACATGCGTTACCTCATTTGTCCATCATGCTGTTTTCCAGATCAGTGAGCTGAGGCTTAGAGACGTTAAGTGAACTGCCTAAGGTCACCCAGGAAGTAGCTTACTGGCAATTCTGATTCAGTGCCAAGCATTCCATAATTCCTGATGGTTACAGGTGTTTCACACACACACACACACACACACACACACACAGAAAGAAGAAAGTGGATGCAATTTTTGCCAAAATGCATCCCATATTTAGATAGCAGCTTTACCCAGGTTCGAGCAGTATAAAGCAGTAAAAGCTGGGGTTTTTGAGTTAAAATTTCCCAACTTAGGGCCCAGGAAGCTTCACATTTCTTTAACTTTATTCAAATGCATGGTTTATTTCCCACCTGTGACTCTTTTAAAGGTTAATGATGACAGGGAAAGAGTCCCAGAGCGCGAGGAGGCAAGATGGAACCAAATGTGTTCATCAGTTATAGCTTAAACTAGTCAAAACCTCCTGGGGTGTGCATGTAAGATTCCACATGTGTGTGTGTCCTCTCTCTGGAGAGGGGGTCCAGCGCAGCCACCTCCTGACCCCGAGCACGTTATGACCGACGACTCTATGGACTGTTGCAAGGCAAACACCCCCCTGCCTGCATCCATACACCTTCCCTTTCCTCCGCTTCTTTAAGCCTTAAAAGACACCTGGCTTTTGGGGGCACCTGGGTGGCTCAGTTGGTTAAGGCCAACTTCAGCTCAGGTCATGATCTCACACTTCGGGAGTTCAAGCCCTGCATCAGGCTCTGTGCTGAGCCTGGAACCTGCTTCGGATTCTGTGTCTCCCTCTCTCTCTACCCCTTCCCAGCTCACGCTCTCTGTTTCTCTCAAAAATAGGTAAATATATAGATGGTTAGATATACCTGGCTTTCCCCCAAAGAATCCTGGCAGTCATTTCTCCATACTTCATGTACCTTCAGTATCGGAGGTGGGCCGCCCCTCTGACTGCATCCAGACTACTACCCCTCCACATAGAAATCTCTGTTCTTTTGAGACCTACACACACACACACACACACACACACACACACACACACACACCACTTTACTGTGTCATCTGTTTACCTTCCAGATCTTTTGCTTGGTCATTATAGATTTTGGGGTCCTACAATCCTGCCAAAATTCTGGGTGATATCAATGCCACAGGAATAACCCATCCAACCTCTCCAGCCTCACAGGACCCTCCCTCATTGACCAACTCAACATCAAAAACTCCCTCTTCCCTGATGTTCGAACCACTCACTCTGTGCCACGCCTGGGACCCACGCCTGGGATTGCTCCACCTTTGTGCCAGCTCGCTCAGACTAGGTTAGTGTGGTAACACCGCCCCAAGTCTCATTTCTCTGCCCACTGCAGGAGAGCTGCAGCTCTGCTCCCTGTTCTCGACCATCCTGGAGCCAGACTACAGGGCAGCCTTTGTCCTGAAGTGCGCAAGCCTCACGCTGAGGGAAGGAGCACTGACTGACCCTCAGTGTCCTCTGAACCTCTGTCCAGAAGCAGTGCAACTTCATTCCCACTGACAGTTCATGGGTAAGCCTGGTGCCACTGGGGCACAGTGCACTACCCTCTCTGGAGCGTGGCAGAGAGAAGTGACAGATGTTTTCATGACATCATCTACCACAATCCTTGAAGTCTTGAGTAGAACTTCAAGCCTTCAAGCCTGGGTGGCTTTGTAGGTTAAGCATCTGACTTCAGTTCAGGGCATGATCTCACAGTTCATGAGTTCGAGCCCTGTGTCAGGCTCTGTGCTGACAGCTTGGAGTCTGGAGCCTGCTTCAGAGTCTATGTCTTCTCTCTCTCTATGCTTCTCTCCCCACCCCACCTCTCTGAAAAATAAACATGGGGGTGGGGAGAACATCAGTCTATCTCAGAGCACAGCCGCCTGTCTCTGCTCTCAGTCCACTCTGACGACACCATCTTTCAACTCTGTTCAGGCTGCCCATTTCCGGCAGCCCTCTCCCAGAAATAATGATGATAGATAACATCTATTGAACACTTCATAGGTGCTGACATCACATCTATTATCCCATGATGAAGCTGAGACTCAGAGAAGTTAAATAACTGGTCTTCACCTTCTCCTTCCTATCTTCTAGGTTAGAAGCATCACCCCACTGTGAGGCGAATGGGAGAACCGGGTCAACCTGAGAGCCCAGGCTGGGGACGGGAATGTGTCCTAACGCCAGTCTGCAAGGTGTGCGGTTGTTCTCCCGAAGCACTGGCAGCTGGGCTCACTGTTCTCAGCCAGGGGTGAGCCTCTCCGTAGTGACATGTGGCAGTGTCTGCAGACAGCTTTTCTTGGGGAAGGGGTGCTCCTGGCATCAAGCGAATAGCGGCCAGACAGGCCACAATGTGCAGGACACTGCTCCCCACAAGAGAAATCTCCCAGCCCCAAACGTCAGTAGTGCTGAGGCGAAGGTGCCCTGCTCCAGAGATCATCTAGTGTCGGGCAATCCCCCAGCAAGTCCCCCAGGTCTGTTCTCTCCTCCTCCCCAGACTTCCTGCTTCGACTTCCTCCAATCTCTTCACACCCTTCCCCACCCACCTCCTCCACGGGACTCCACTCTCTCCTTCCTGCTTTCAACCACTCTGAACTCTCCAGTCTTCAGACACCATGAGCTCCTCACCGAAAGTCCCTTGCATGTTTGCTCTTAACTCAATGCTCCCCCGTCTCCCAACCACCATCCTTCCCTGAGCTTTCAGCTTCCGGCTCCTCAGGGAGGCTGTTCCTGAACCCTCGACTAGATCGGGCCGCTCTTCTGTATTTGCCACAGCAGCACGAGTGCTCCCAACAGAACACGCGCCACACTGATCCTCTGTGTTACCAAGCAGTTTCCCGAGGCTGCGAGACAGAGGACCATGCTCCTCATCTTGAGCACAGCATCCCCGGCCCCTACGAAGTACAAGATACGTGACAGGTGCTTAATCTTTTCAGCCCAGGTGTCTCCATCTCCCTTGGATTTCTCATATGCACAAAGTCAACACATCCAAAGCTCACTTCTTCCCACCTCACCACCACCACCACCTACCACCACAAACCTACCCTTTTACCATTTTCTTGATCTCTGTGAATGGCACCGTCACCCACCAACCACCCAAGCCATCCCTGACTCCTCCCTTTCCCTCACACCCCCACTCACTCATTTGGGAAGTGCGTCCCTTCCGCCCGGTTTCCCTCCAATCCTTGTACTTCTTCTTTTGGGCTTCTGTCTCAGACACAAGAGTTATAGCCACTGATTCTGCACCACTCAATTCCTTCGGATAGGTCGCTTACTTCCTCTAAGCCTTAAATACCTCCACGGACTAGCAAATGCCCAGTCAACACCTACTAAAGGGTCAGTAAGTGCTGTCTACTCCGACTCTTGCCAGGCCCACTGCCATCACTCCAGGATCATTGTTTCCAGCCCAGGTTCTGCCCACAACCTGTCATCCCTGCTTCTAGACGGCACTCCAGTCTATTCTCCAATGTACCCAGAGCCTCCCCAAAATGCAAATGAGGTGTCACACTCCTGATTAAAAGCCTTAAATGGCTCTCCACTGTCTTCAGGATAAGGTTCCACCTGGCTTGCCATAGCACACCCACAGCATACCCCAGGGCCCTCTCTCGGCACTTCCCGCATCACACTGCCTAATTCAGGCATGTAGCCCCGAAGGCAGTTCCTTCACTGTGGCTTCCTGGCCTGTGTGCAAACTGCCCACCATCCCTACCGCTACCGCTACCGCCACCGCCACCGCCTGCGCCAGACGGCAGGCAACTGAGGGAGCCTCCTAATTCGCTGTGCTATTCCCAATGCCAAGCAGGATCCGGCTCAGATTAACATCAGGTTAAGTATTTAGTGACCGAATTTAACTCCTATGCTTTATTTTGAAGAGGAAACAAAGCAAAAAGAAAACACTAATCATGTGAGTTCAGGTTGGAAAGGTATGTATGTAGTCAGATTATCCCTGCATTCCCCAAACCTGTAATGATCTGTAGTCTTTCTAATAGCACTAATTTTTGTGAAGCCTTTAAAGGGTGGATTTGTGCAAAGTCTAGCCAACATGGGGCAGCTGGGAGGCTCAGTCAGTCAAGTACTTGGCTCTCGAGCTCAGCTCAGGCCATGATCTCACAGTTCATGAGTTTGGAGCCCCACAGCGGGTTCTGCACTGGTGGCACAAGAGCCGGCTTTGGATTCGGTCTCTCCTTCTCTCTGCCCCTCCCCAACTTGTGTTCTCTATCTCAAAAAAATAAACTAAAAAAAATTCTAGCAAACAAGCACCAAATAAGCATTTGCCTGCTAATGACAATGACTAGTTTCAGTTCGCCTTACTCGAACCCCAGACTACATTCGACAATGATTAATTCACAGCACCTAAGGCAAGCAGGATGCAAAATCCAGGAAACCAAACATTTTATGCAGTTGGAATCATTACAAAGTACCTTAAAGAGGTCACAAAATGTGGAAAGGGTTGCGTGGACACAGAATCTGGCTTCGTCCTTGGCTCTAATGCTCCGGTTGCTTTTGTGTTTTCATTTTTTTAAATGCTCTCCCCAGTATTTCCGGCATCACCACGCCACACCCCCAGGGGCCCCTCGTGCAGGTGCGTACTACGTATCTCCAGGTAAGACAGCCTATGAAGTGTCCCCCTAAAAGTTGTGCAGCACACACCAATCCGTGTCTGCTCTGCGGTGGCCATGAGCTCAGGACAACTGACTGGAGTTTCACTCACCTCAACCGTCTCGGCTGGAAAGACATGACCTTCCAAGAACATGGGCTAGCAGGCTTTGTGGACCAGTCTTCCGGAGACCCCTCGCAGAACCTGAGGGCCACAGACTCGTGGCTTCAATGAAGCTACTGAAGGTGAAGGTAAAATGTTATGCTTTTTTATAAGAGATCTCAGAAGTTTCATTAGCTTTTCAAGGGCTATAATCCCCCCAAATTTAAAAAATGTCAGCAAATGTTAGGCATGGAAGTGGTTAATGTGTCCTTTGTGACAAACCCTCACGACCCCTTGAACTGGCCCCAATTCAAAATACACAATAGAGCCTGCACCTCGCACCTGTCAACCCGGGAGGGGCATATCTGTCACCTGGCCATCTGAAATCTCCCCAGTAGCAAATAAGACGGACAAAGTGATATAATCATGGGCTCAGAAGAGTGAGGTAGACTGGTGCCTAGAAAGAGGCTTGCCTTAAATCACCCCAGACGTGCGGGCAAGATGCATTCTCTAATGCTCAAGGGGTATGGTTGGGGAAATTCCACTCAGCGTAATTAACTCAAATGTTAAAAAATACTCAAGAGAATTTTAAGGTTTCTGAAAGAAACTGAAGGACTGGAAATCTAAAAATGAAATAGGTGACGGGTGGAAAATACCAGAGTCATCGATGATTAGGCACAGCACCTTCTACAGCAAATTCTATTCTCTCCGTCCCCAAATCAAACAAAAGACTGCACATAAAAACAGAAAGTGAGATTCTGTTCTGTACAAACTTCCCCAATAACAACACCACAGAATGGCAAAATGAAAAAGTATTTAATACACAAAAAGGCACAACTGAGATCAACAGGGATTAAAAGCATTAACATAGTGCAAAAGCCAAAAAGATACAGAGCTATTATTGGTGCTTAAAAGGACTAGATGAGAACACGTGAAATGTCTCCTCTCCCCGTTTAGTAAGCAGGCCGCCATTCAGTTAGAGCTGTTTTGTCTTCCACGCGATGCAAGCACATTGGCTGTGCTGCTGTCGGCTACGCTACCTGAGGAGGTGTTACCTGGAAAACCGTGTGCTTTCTAAGTACTGGCAGTGCACTGAGGCCATCTACTCAAGTGCACGTGGAAGCCTTTTGTAGCTCGAGACCGTAGCAGGGCAGTTGTACCTACTCTCCAAATTTACACACACCTGTCTCAGATCCTAGAGAGAGACTTTTCTAGTCAAGAGCTTCATAGCAAGGAAAGGCAAGATGGGCTAGAGGCAGTTAGAAGGAAGCACAAGGCTCTGCTAGGCAGGCACGGAGAGGAGCTTGTGCTCGCTCAGCCTCCAGAACGTGAGGTGTTCTGAACACATACCCCAGAGCTCGGTATAACAGTTCTTAACATCTCATTTAAAGCAATTTATAGGTTAGGCTGCTCGCACATCCTTTATCTCCATAACAAATTATGAGGTAGAAAAGGGGGAGTATGAGTATTTACTTTACAGATGGGAAAAACCGAGGCTTAAGAAGGTCAAGACCAGGACCACAGATGGTGGAATGATCTCACTCCTTCTCCCTATCCAAAAGGCTCTTAGCAATGCCTAGCTAGAGACTAAGGACAGAGTTCTAATCGGAGGCCGCTTCCAACTTCTACCTTGCCAAGTGCCGAGAAGGCCAGAAGCATTTCACTCCCCTTTTAAACATTTTCTATTATTTCTAAAAGGAGGAGAGGAAAAAAAAAAAAAAAACAAAAGAAGACATTTTGATTATTTTAAAAGGAAGTGAAAAAACAAGGCAAACTAAAGGGGGGGAAGTTCTCCCGCAGGAAAAGGGAAGGCTGGCCTCAGGTTCTCAGTGCTGAGACCGCAGGGGCACTAATTACCCTCCCTGGGCTCTCTCACGGGCTCCCTCACATACACAAAGGAAGCCTCGACTGCAAGCTGGTTTTTATCAGATAGCACTGCCGTCACATCACAGCGTCCCCTCCTTATTGCTAGAATCCGCCACCTAACTCTCCAACAGAAAGACTCCCTCAGACTGACTGGATTCTTATCTAAAGATACTGAAGTTATAACCACCTAGGGAGCGATACAGAAGGCCTTTGGTATAAAAACAATATCCAGAAGTAGATCTCTTTGAACTGGGAGGAAAAAAGAGCAACAGTAAGGGAAGAAGGAAGGGGACATCAAGGACATCAAGGTAGCTACTAATTAAAAAAAGAAAGAAAAAGCCTTAGGATAAGACATTAGGTGTTCTGATAAACGGTCAGTGTTCTAGTGATATCAACTTTCAAGAAAGCATTTGCCAAATTACAGCAACTATTCTGAGACCGGAATTACTCTGACAGCACTATTTAACTCTTTTTAACATCCTTGCCATGTTCTACCCCAAGATATGAGGACTCTTACTTGCTGTGCTATGCTCCCAGAAAGTATCAAATAAAGGTCCTGGATAAAGGAAAACAATCTGCAGGAGAAGCAATCTCTTGGATTTCAGGTAAGGTACCAAGAAATATCAGCTACTTCTTTCTGCAAATATACTTCTCTGTAACATTTTGACTGAAATGGGCTCTGATAGAGGTACAGTAAACCCAAGTGTTTTTTAAGATTTTATTTTCTTTAACAAGGCCGCACGCACCAATAATGGCATTACTTGGGATGGCATGTTCATTCTGTCAAAAGATCTCAAAATGCTCAGGGGGCAATCTCCCGCAGGAGAGAAGAGACCCGGTGGCTCCTAGAGAGGAAGAATGTAGCAACGGTGACCTGAGGAAAGCTCTGTCCCACAGAAAGGATCTCAGAGCAGTCTGGAAAAACTGTCCCCGGGGAGTCACTTGAACCACTACCTCAGCTCAGCTTTAGACAGATCCTCAGCATCTCTCCTCATACGCTAAGCTGCAACTCCACTAGTCACCTTCTGGGCAATTCCAGCAAAGTAACCTCAGCGTGCAAACTTACAGACATTTGTAAACATTGCACATTTTGCTTTTGGCACAGGGGAGAGCTTACAGGTTCTTTATTCTTGAAGTGCAGACCCTACACAGCTAGTTCCTATTTTAGAGCCATTTTCAGCAAAGGCATTAGCAGCCTTGACAGTCTATGTACACACACACACCCACGAGTGACGAGAACCGTCAAAATAAATTCTTCTTTAGGACTCCGAGTAAGTTTATGCCGAGATCTGGCTAAAAGGAAAACAACAGATTCACAGTATCTAAAGGCATATAGTTCAGAAGTTCACGTAACTCTCTGTGGGGCGGGGGGGACAATAACTGGTTAACAAGTTTCCTCCTTTCTAAAGAAAATCGAGAGATAACAATATTTCTGGAGACCCCGAGATCTAGCATTCACCCATGTGTCATTAATGACTTTTCAAAGGAGCCAATATTGCATTGAGTTGACATTTTAAAAAAAAGTTACAAACGATCCTGACCATTAAAAATAAGTTCTAACAAATGAAATAATATCCCTGAAGCATTATACACATCTAGATATACATAAATTATTATTAAAACACAGCTGCATATTTCAAATGCCTGGCAGTGATCCCATATTACATTAGAAAAGTTCATGGCAGTCGGAAGGCTGGCTTGACTAGATGCTGATCCGTTGTTTAAGCCTAGGATTGCGAACCTATGATAGTCCATAGATGAACTGTGAAAAGATGGCAATATACATTGGCCTTAAGATTTTTATAAAGTCTGATAAAAGTATTTAATACAAAAGCACAAGTATTATAAGTACAGTGCAAGTACAGAGAGTTAATGACACAGGAGGCATTTTTAGCTGTAACCTAAAAATTCATTGTTTCTAAGGATTTGCCATTTTTGCTCTGAATTTTCTGTCCAGGATAACCTGATCATGAATATTAAATGATAATTGAAAAAAAGAAATTTGGTGCCGGGACAGCTGGCTGGGCTCAGTCAGTAGAGCACGCAACTTGATGTTGGTCATAAGTTCAAGCCCCATGATGGCATAGAAATTATTTTAAAAACTAAAAGAAAGGAAGAAAGAAAGAAGGTTGGTGCTGATGTGGGATGATTTCATTGCTTACAAATCTATGCCACGATGCAGAAGAGTAAACGCCACTGGCCCCTGCTCTAATCAAGATTTCCACTCAAGCATCTGGGAGTGAAGAGGGAGAAAAGGAGACAAATCAGGCTGCTGCAAGAGAGATAGACACTGGCCCTGTTTCCAGAACACCAGGGCACACTGTCCACACTAAATAAAACTAAAAAGATAAATAGTAGTGTTTGGAAATTAGGAGTTTACCTGACAGGAGTAAAACTACAAAGACTTCACAGACAAAGTATGTCTTGCTTTAGTGACAGTGAGTAAAATATACCTGTACCGCAGTAGCATTTAAAAACAAAAGAACAAAACCAAAAACAAACCAAGATGGTTTAAAGTTTCCTGCAGGTAATGAACTGCTCTGACAGCGCTATGTAGTCCTTTGTAGGACCCTTCACCCATTCTCCCCCAAGAAATGACGAGACCTACTTGCTACCCGCACTCCCAGGGGTGACTGCATAGGACAGGGGTCCGGGATGATGGAAACAAGCTGCAGGGGAAGCGGCATCCTGGGTTTCAGAGAAGCTACCGAGAGATGCCAGCCACCTCCCCCTGCAGACACCCTGGCTTCTCTGTAAGAGCTGCGGTCCGGGCTGGGGCTCTGGCCGGAGACTCGGGAGACCCGAGCCTAGGCTGTCCTACCACTCGAGGCTCAAAGAAGCAGCCCTGGGGTCGGCTAAGCAAAGTAGTTAGTGGTAACAGGGACAGTAGAAAACCCAGGTGAGCAAGGGGGAGAGGGAAAGCTGAGTAGCGTAAGAGGATCCTGTGCTAGGCAAGGATGTACCAAAATTGGTATCATATATTTACAAATGCAAAATTTTTCAATTTTTTCTGGTTTTCTAAAAAAAAAAAAAAAAACCCAAAAACCCTTAACCTTATATAAGAGGAGTCAGAGGGTACAAGTGCAGATCCCTGACTCTCCCTGTCCCTCGAGTTACCATCTGCAAAAGCCCTTAACTGGCAAAAATCAAACAAAACTGAGGGCTATCAAATTATTATGAAGAGTGTAGTACTTGAGAGAAAACAGGGGAAAGTCATTTAAATTGCAGAAGTGGTGGAGCATTTACCATAGTTTAACAAAACACTGAGCTCAAAGGACTCATTCTACTTCTAGAAGAAAAACTCTTGTCCCTGATGCCTAGAGAGCGCCAGGGACTTGAACATCCTTCCCCAAGAAGCAATACTGGAGAAAATGGATCAGGTTCTTCTGCACCTTTACCTGTCCTCCCTGTGGGAGGAGTAAGTTATCTGATTATATAAGAAAGCCTGACATTTATGGGCTTTTCTCTTTGGGGAGAAAGTGTTAAAAGTTGTTATTCTCTCTAAAGGCACATTTTGGCTGCGAGTCCTTTTCTGCAATATTTTAAGATGATGAGCTAAATTGTCTAAATTCGACAAGCCGCACCCTTTAAATATTTAACAAATAATGAGAAGTGAGTATGGTTTTGAGATTTACTACAAGTCACTTAGATTCTAGTAATAGTTGCATCACTAGCTGTGACTTTCAACAATCATCTAACCTTAAATTTAGCCTCAAGTGCAAAATAACAGGGGCTGAGTATATGAGTGCATTCTAATTTAAAGTTCTAGAACTGTTAACAAAACTCCCCCTCAGAAAATTAAATATGCTGTAAAAGTGATCTTGCTCATTCTACTTCATATAACTGGAAAAGCCCTTCCTTCTAGGGCAGAGCTTCCCAAAGGGTGGTCTGTGGACCATTTGAATCAGCTTCCAGGAACACATGTTCAAATGGAAACCCCAGGACAAGGGATGGGGAGGGGCTTGAGTTGGCTTTTTTTTTTTTTTTTTTTTAAGTTGGGCTGTTTTAACAAGCAACCCAGGTGATTTTTTGGATCAGTAAATTTGTTAATTCTAGGGCCCTGGTCAGGGAGCCTAGGTGGCTCAGTCAGTTAAGCGTCTGACTTCACCTCAGGTCATGCATGATCTTGTGGTTTGTGGGTTCAAGCCCTGCGAAGGGCTCTGTGCTGACAGCTTAAAGCCTGGAGCCTGCTTCGGATTCTGTGTCTCCTCGCCCCCTGCCGCCCCTCTGCTCACACTGTCTCTGTCTCTCTCAAAATAAATAGATTAAAAAAAAAAATTCAGGCGCCTATGTGGTTCAGTCGGTTAAGCATCTGACTTCAGCTCAGGCCATGATCTCACGGTTCGTGGGTTCAAGCCCTGCATCGGGCTCTGTGCTGACAGCTCAGGGCCTGGAGCCTGCTTCAGATTTTGTGTCTCCCTCTCTCTCTCTACCCCTCCCCTGGTCATTCTCTGTTGGCTCTCTGTCCCTCAAAAATAAATAAATATTAAAAAAAAAAAAAAAAGCAATTACATTTAAAAAAAAATTCCAAGGCCCTGGTCTCCAAAATCTCATATACATACCCGGGGCATACTTCAAGATTTTTCCATGGAGAAAGCAGACAGGGAAAGGTATAAGGACATGAACTTAAAGATCTTCAGTACTCTGCTAAGATTAACATGCTTCTTCAGATCTACTGTTTTTCTTTATTATCCTTTTCACAACTGCCATACTCCCTATTTCCAAAAGAAAGCCTGCCTCTCACCCATCTAGAATCTTACTATGGACCATTGCCTCAGAATGTAAAAAAACCTCTGGAGGCATCAAATAAAAGAACAACAAAAAACCTCTAGAAGATTCTCAGAGGATAATGAGGACAGAGTAAAGCAAAAGGGAGCTTAGGTTAAAATTTCTGTGCCTCATCTACCTTAAACCATAAGGTTATGCCAGAACTGTGTTCGTGCATTTATTTTTAAAAATAAAGTCAAACATTTGCTGACTGAAAGTGAAATCAGATTTGGCTGATGAGTTTTAAAATGAGAACAACTTTGCTACATATGACAGGACTTTTCCTAGAACTTTAATCAACTAATCTACAGCTTCAAGGCTTTAAGAAAAATATTTTTAAGGCACATATAAATATATTGGATAGGGTATCCTTTGTAAGTACTTAAAGGTATTTTTAAACTGTACATGTTACATCAAACATGTGCAAAAGGACAGCTAACCTAGAATGAGAGCCAGGAAATGGAGGGAGAACTGCTTGGAAAGAGGAGCAAGGGAGCTTTCCAAGCGGACAGGAACGTTCCACTGCCTGTTTTAGGCTGGCTACTCGGATGCCGCAGCAACGCACCAGAAGGGGACATTCTGTCTGCCACCTCGTGGTGTAAAATGTGCAAAAGGTTATATATACTTTTTCAAAATTCTTTTACAAGTATATTAGCAAAAATGTTCAATACCATTGTTCTAGACAGACATGGAAGAAAGCTTGTTTTTCAAGACTTTTCTTTCAGCTTATCTGAATTGTGCAGCCTGACTGCAACAATCTATAGCATTACATAACCTGATTAATCAAATTTATTATTTGTTTTGTTCATTGTTAGCTTTAATATTTTTCTAATAGCCGCACTGGATCTTAATGCCTAATAACATTCCCTAACAGGGGAAAACAAAACAAAACCAGGAATAAAAGTAACTAAAGAAATAGTAAATCTTCAAGTAATTTGGTAAGTGAGCGAATTAATGTATTTTTGTTAGTACTGGCAGCTGCTCTCTCCCAGATCCTCATTTTTAAAGAGAGAACAAAGTGAGCAGTTTACCTATCTTTTCATGTTAACGGTGTCTCCCGAATTGGCAATCTAGTTCTAAAGAACTCATTCTCAAATTCTACGTAAGTTTAGAAGCAAAACTGTTGGGGAACACAGATGTTGACCTAAATAAATAAACATGCTTTGGGTTATACTGAGTAGAGATGCTCAATACTGACATTTTGAAACATGACTTAGCCCTGTTAATATCTTCTGCAATTCACTGAGTCAGCTACGCTATAAAAACCTTAATAACCAACTGAATCTCTTTCTTGCAAATAGGGCACGAAGCCCCGGCCTTCTTCAGTCTCCTGGCACAGTGAAAACAAGTGACAAGATGGCCTGTCCTCCCATGAATAATATTTCCATCTCGTGGTCTTTTTTCACACAGACTACATGGCTTCAAGAGATTCTGGCAATCCTCCATGTTTTCTGTTTCTGTTCTCTGTTCAAAAAGGTGATCTGCTTGTTCTCCCATGCTTGATATGGTTTCCTGGCTTTCCGAACTGTGGGCCAAATCCAAGAAGTCCACTGAGTTGCAGGGATCAAAAAGTTTAGGGTTTTCCTCCTTTGTATACACATCTTTAGGTCGTACGACTGGAGCGGATACGGTTCTTCGGCAATCAGGGACATCGATTCCTTCACTTTCCTTCTTTTCAGGTATGGCAGTGATGTCAGACGTGGAGAGAGAATGGGTTAACTTAGAGCAATCTGAATACCAATCCTTCCTCAAGGCCCAGCAACGGAAACAGTACCTCTTGCTTGGAGAGTTAAATTTCTTGCACTCAGTACACTGCCACTCATCCTACAAAGACAAGTGCAGCCGATTAACACGCACTCTGTGTGAAACACGAAGTGGAGAAAGAGGGAGGGTAGGCCCCAGCTCACCATCTCACTAATCTAGTGAAAGTGTGGACATTCCCCATCAGTGGTCTAGCCTTGCATATGAACAAATTCCACAGCCACGTGTAAGAAAGTCTTGAGAAGTTTTACAATGATAGTGACATGACTGCCATTTTCAAGTCAAGATTTGATATAACTAGCTTTAAGAAAGTTAACTTCATTGCTTTGGCATTCTATCTCATCTGGATGGGATTTTCATTGCTTGCTTTTCCCTGCTGCCTTCTTTTCAGTTCATTTCTCTGTATAACTTACTATCTTACTGAGCAAGAGGCTAAAAAATGAAGAAAAGAGAATACTTTCATTCTTTCCCACTAATTAGGAAATTTAAAATTTGGCAAAAAGGAAGCTAAAATTAAAATGAGACTTGAAAACTACTAAATTTACTCATGGTCTCTCACTGCTCTCAGGATTAGCTAAATGTACGCCTAAACCATACCCTCTGAAAAATGAACGTTCTTGTCCTTGCATGTCTGTAAACTTCTCCATATCCAAATTAGGAGATACTAGAATTCAATGAATTTTAAATGCCTTGCTTACTGCAAAGGTAGCTGCCTGGAACAAGTCTGGAGTATTTAGTGCGCTAACTGCCTGGCTCTGACAGGATCAATGACTGGACACAGGCGGACTTGATTACTTTAAGAACAAAGGCCACACATTTCAAATGTAGAAGTCATAACTCAATTTCATGGGCCAAGAGGCAGGGACACGACCATTTGTTAAACTGGGTGGTCTTCAGAGAGACTCGCAACAGTTTTGCCAGCTCGAGATCCTCAGATCTCATCTGAAATGCTACACAGACGCTCAGAGGGGCTTCGTAAAGATCTGGAATTCATAACTGATGGTGTGTCACAGTTTAATTGGCATCACTGTTTCTTTTTTAGTAGTACATAAAATAATAGGGCTTATTAAATTCAATGGTGTCTTTGATTGGATAAAATAGTCTATTTACTTAATAGGTTTTCTGGGCCCTAGTAGCCACAGAAGTCTGATTTAGATGGAAACACTTATCTCTGCTACTTATATTATGGTCAAGAACCCTTAATGGACCAATATATTCCACTTTATCACTCAGCTATACACACAGACAGATAATTTGCGATGAATTACCATAATGGGCAACAGTGGCAGGGCAACAGGGGAGAATCAACCAGAGACCACACACAACTTTTCTATCCCCAAGCAGCAAACTGTAAACTCCCCTCCTCCTCGCCTTCCCCCGCCACCCTTCTTCCCACAGTGAGTTAGCCGAGGGAAGTGCTGAAAGAAAAATGGAACTAGTATGAAAAGAGAAAAGGTACACATTTGAGTCTAAACCTGAGTTGTCATTTGGTGACAAATCCATACATATTACCTTTACAGCTTAATACTACATTTTCATCTACTAGTCTTCCATTAATATAAACCTATGTGGAAATTAAGCCATTTTCCATTTGTCTGTTTTTAAGAAAGCACTGAAAATATAATCTTTATACTTGACAAAGAATTGTAGACAGCTTATAGATAGAGCTATCTAGGATTACAGAGAGGCGTTTACTCGGGAAAGTAGTGCAGGACAATTTTAAATAACTGTGTGTCCACTGTATCAGGTCCAAAGAATTTCGTAGCAGGGAGAAAGGCATACATACAGGCATTTCTTTCTCTAAATCCCAATTAAAACCTCTAACAAAATATAAAGCCAGCATGAGTTAATGCCAAGGAAAGGGAGACAGAAACGGGGGAAAGGCCTTCAACACAAGTGCAGTGCCGGAGCACGCACACCAGGAGGCATGGGTGCAGAACAGCTTTTACTAGATGCTCCTACCTCAGAGGTAACTTCTACATCTGTATCGTCACTTAGGGACTTGGAGTCCTCTAGGTCATCATTTTTCCCCACTTCAATCACCTATGAGGGCAAAGATATCTCATTAGTGAGGTTTACCTAGTTTAGAGGAGGTTATAACCTGAGAGCAAAAAAGACAGAACTTCAATTTAAAACTACATTCTGCCTCCACCATTAGCACTTAGAAAGAAAATAGCTTAAATCATTCTAGATGTACCCAGCCGGAACTTTAGTAGAAGAAATGATTGACAAGTACCCAGAAAGTTCATCAAATAGAAGAGGGTGCCCAAATGTATGACTTTAATGAAAATAAACAGTATCTGAGCAGAAAAGCTACAAATCCTTAAACATGAATATTTTTTATGTTGGGAATCTAGGCAGGCATTCAGGATTACATGAGAAAATGGAAGTGAAGAGCACTATATAAAATAAGGGACTGAGACCTCAAGAATGAAAATGAAGTATTTCAAAGTTTTACTTTTTTTTGTTAATAGTTTATTTTTGAGACAGAGAGAGACAAAGCACAAGCAGGGCAGGGGCAGAGAGAGAGGGAGACACAGAAACCAAAACAGGTTCCAGGCTCTGAGATGTCAGCACAGAACCCGACACAGAGCTCAAACCCACGAACCGCGAGATCATGACCTGAGCCGAAGTCAGACGCTTAACCAACTGAGCCACCCAGGTGCCCCTACTTTTCATATTCAAAAGCAGACCTAGTTTAGTGATACTCTGGTTCCCCATGGACCAGGAAACAGAAAGTCAAAAATGTGGGAAGTGTCTTCTAAATTTTAAAATTTGGAATTTAAAATTCTAAAAACAAACACCCTATTTTGTGATCTAGTAAACGGAATAAAACCAATTATGATTCAATTAGGGAACTCAGTACAGCAACTTTCTCATGCAAGTTCAAGTATCCTAAGTCCCATCTCTCTCCGTGGAGGTTTCCAAATGTCCCCTCTGTCTTCCTTCGAGCCACTCACAGTCCCTTCTAATGCTCCCCATATACAGCTAGGCTAGCAGGGCCCAAGTATCTCTCTGCCTACAAACACACCAGGATATCCTTCAGGAACCCAAATTACTATAAAAATCCCTTAAACTTAAAAAAAGTACCCTATTTAAGTGTGTGTTTTGCTTACATTTATTTAATGGATAGTTACTGAGAATCTTGTTAATGTCAGACACTGATCTGCTGTCCAATTTCTTTTGAGATTTGAGCACATGCTTCATTTTGATATGTTCACACCATGTGTATTTGGAGTTCTCTATTCTTTCCCCTTATTTAAAATCTAAAATACACAGGAAGAACTCATCTATTTCCATTCAGATATAAAGGGTTATGTAAACACTAAAATGTCTATAAAACAAGAATTTCTTTCCCTACAGGCTGCTGTGGCCATTTAGAACTTCACACTGCTAGCAAAGGAAGGTCTCCAGAAGAAAAAACTCCATAGTGAGAGATTAGACAAGGAGGGAAGGGCAGCTTATGCTTCTAAAGGAGAAAGAGCTTCACCCACGCAGTCCTATCCTATTTTTAAGACAGCGTTGGTTAACTTAATGTGAATCTTAAAACTGGATGTCAGAAAACATTAAACAGTAATGAGTAAAAAGCTCAGTCGGTTAAACACTGGAATCTTGGTCTCGGCTCAGGTCATGATGCTGGAGTTCATGGAATGGAGCGCCGCATCAGGCTCTAGGCGGACAGCATGGACAGCATGGTAAATATGTACACAACACTAAGAATCACAACCCCTCCCTCGTGCTCTCTCAAAATAAATAAACTTAAAAAAAAGAAAGAAAGAAATTAAGGCGGGGAACGGGGATTATGTGAGTCATCTGTTGTGTAAAAGGGTCAGGACACCAGATCTGAACAGATTATGCGATGTGCACATAGATACAAACAAGGCAAAATGTTTCCAAACATACCTTTTTGTCTCTTACTTTCCCTACTTCTTCACTTGTTTGTTCACTATCTGCGGCTTCAACCTTGATTCCCACACCGAACTGCTCTGATACAGACTCATTCAAAAACCACAAATCATCTGTGGTGTCTGAAACAACGGCAGTACCTATATCCTAGTAGAAAAAAGTTCTGTAGTCAGAGGCAGGCTTATCTGTGATGTGGAACCAATAAAAATGAATCCCAAACCCAATGTCCTTACACATCTTCAAGGAACACCTTGCCTTTCTTCAACGGATATCTACTCATGCAACAGGGAGCTAACTGGTATCTACTATGAATAAACTCATGAATGGATATAAAGGAGACTGGCAAAGAATTTTCTACATTAACAGTAACTCAAGTATAACACATGAGAAATGGTACTGAAGATCTTAAAAGTTAAAGAGGCATAGCTGCTCAACTAAATAGAATCCACTCCCTCGATTTCTTTCCAAAGGTGGCACTCTGAGATCCTAGAAGACATTCTATTAACTGTGGTACATTATTCCTTTGATAGTCAATAATGTTTATTAAAATATGAGGAATACTGATAGTAACTCAAATCTCCTCAACTTTAAATATAATTTCTTTCTGTATTCATCTATGGATATTTTATGACATGCTTTTCTACAATATTCCTGAGAAAACTTATTATTTTCCCACTATAATATACCTATTCATTTACTGAGCAAATACTCACTGAACACCTTTTATGTGTCAGATACTGTTCTAGGTACTAGGTAACAGAATAGAGTGGTGAGTAATGTGAAAGCCCTGGACTTAGATTTCAGTAGAGGTAAACAGACAAGAGATACTAAACAAAAGAGTAACAGTTTTACAAAGTGAGAAGTGTAATGGAGAATAATATAAGATAAAGGAAGAGAATAACTATGGCTTGCATTAGGATATGACACTGAAGGAATAAAAGGGGTTAGATTTTGGATACGTTTTGGATAAAGAGCTGATAAAGTGAATGTGGCATATGATAGGGAAAGATATCAATGGTATCCTATTCGATTTGGGTAGAATAACTGAATAGAAGGTAGACTTGTGAAAAAGGAAAGGCTGGATAGGAATATTTGGGGAAAAAATAGAAGTTAAAACAAAAAATCAAGAGCTCTGGTTTGAACATGTTAAATATCAGATCATCCAAGTGAAGATGTTGAGTAGGTAGCTAAATATAGAAGTGGGCATTCAGAGAAGAGGTCGGGGCAACAGATACAGATTTGATGATCAGACGTACACGGATGGTACTTAAAGTTGTAGCAGTGAGCATTCTTACAGAATGCAATGTGTGGTCAAGAGTAACCAAGAATGTTACTCTTTCAAAAGAAAACAAAAAGTTCCTCTTCAAAGGTGACATTTACCTGATTTGTCTGTAAATCAGTCGAGCCATTGCTTCTAGGTGTATAGTTGTTTCTCAGGTTTCCTAAAAACCACCACGGCAGCCCGGCTACATCCCACTCCTCAAACCCAAGGTCCAGCTTAGAGGTCTCACCTTGGGTTAAGTTTTTTATTAAGTCTTCACCTACAGCGGTAAATTGGAAAGAATGGTAAATACACAACACTAAGAATCACAACTCACTTTGTAACCCTTACAATCTCCTTATAAGACAGAGAAAAAGAAATGTCTATACACAGTACAAAAGTGGCAGAGCCAAACCTCCTATTTAGGCTTCATTCATTGGCAAGTAATGACACAGGGAGATGACCACTTATCAAGAAATCTAAACTCTGAAAGCCTCCATACAACAACAGTGCTTCTTCAATTGTTAAACGTTCTTACCACAGCAATACCTAAAGAATTACTCGCTCTAGTACATGATGCCTGATAATGGGTCAATCCATTGAACGGCAAATGGTGGTGGGATGGTGGCCCAGCCTGAGAGAGAAGCACGGCAGTCCAGGCCGGAATGGGCACTCACAAGGTGGGCACGGCAGTCTCACTGTTACCACATACTCAGGGATGTTTCTCACTAACTCACGTTTTGACAGGTAACAACCATCATAAAATGCTGAACTCTAGGTTATCCGAGCAAATATACACTTATGTCCTTCTAAATCAATGGGCTCTTCTGGAAATATCTAAAATGAAGAAATACTACAAATCCAAAACATAAGAAGGTCCCACATATGCCAAGTACAAGATCTCATGTTGTATATTCAAATGACATTCAAGGTGGTTACTAACATAAGTCTGCTGCCACCAAAAGAACTTCTTTTCTTTCCCATTATCCAATCTTTTTGTGTTGTACTTTCTTCTTTTCCTACTTTCTCACTCTCCTCTACCTCTTCCCAAGGCACCAGGCAAGCCAATGGCAACCAAAAGTGTTTAAATGTGCTGAGATACACGTGCTTGGCAACTTCTGTAATAAATAGATCCCTGTCAGAACAAAATGTTACTTATCTACTTACAAATCATACTGATCCCTGCCCATTAAGTTCAGGGGAAAGGTCAGTTTTTTACTTACTCATTACTAGAATTATCAAAGTCCTGAGACGGCTCCATATTAATTTTATTCTCATCTATTCAAGCTCTCTAACTTCTTGTAAAGAGAACAGAAATATACTTTCCATACATAAAAAGTATGTCCTTTCTACGTACACACTCTCCTGAAGACACGAAGCTTTTTATTCTCAACATTTACATCACAAACTACATATAATCTCTTGAATTGGCTATTTTTATATTTCAAATAGCTTTCTGAGTAGCAAATAAGCAAGGACCTGCAATTACAAAAAAAAAAATACACATTTAATACCATTCAGAACAGAATAAGCTCCCAAGGTAAACAGGTAGCCCAAAATTCAGTTGCATGATAAACTGACTCAACTTTAAACAATCAAAATAATTTCAGCAGCATCCCTCTCTGAGAGGTTGCTAGAGGTCTAACTGGCCACTGCTCCAAGTGTGAGCCAGGTACCGAAGACTAGAAACGATCAGACCATAAAGCACCTCGGGAGTAATTTATGATTTTGTACACCTTTGTAGAAAAACTTTTAGTAGATGTTTTATAAACCAGGGCATGGGGGAAACTTCCAAAGTATCAATTAACTCACTTCACTTGACCATAGCATATCCAGTATGGATGGCAAAGATCTGAGGACCGCCATCCAAGGGCAAAGGGACTCCTAGGCTTCCGGTATCTCAGTCTCAGCTCTAACATACTAAGTATAACATCATCTTTGCAAACTTCAAAACTCTTATGAAAATTAGCCTTTGCCTCAAGCAAATAAAAATTCTAACCAGACTGAATATATACAGGTATGTCAAGATTTAAAAGGCCAAGGCAGCTGATTTGCCAGGCGGCAAACTGATAAATGTGTGGCTGTCTTCTGTTCGCCCACTAGCCAGAGGAAGGGGTTTGCTCCAGCACAGTAATCACGGGTTGCTAAAAGAGCACTTGGGATTAACTTCAAAGTTAGTAACGGTCACTAGGGTAAAGAAAAAGTTTTCAGAAAAGAATGAGAAACAGAAGTATGACATATGCCTCTCCTACTTCATATGCAAAGAAAGTACATTATTTTTTGAGTTGTTTATATAATGGTCTCAATTATAGCCAGTGCTTAATATGAATAAATGTCATTTCTAAGAGTCATCAACAAAAGAAAGAAAAAAATGAAAAGAAAAAAAATAAGTGTGTACAGCCTTAACTCAAAACTTACCTTCTCTCTCTATATACAATGCAGTACTACATGGCAATGAGAAAGAATGAAATCTGGCCATTTGTCGCCAAGTGGATGGACCTCGAGAGTGTCATGCTAAGCGAACTAAGTCAGGCAGAGAAGGACAGATACCATATGTTTGCACTCAGAGGTCTAACAGGAGACCAGGAGAAACCTAATGGAGGACCAGGGGGAGGGGAAGAGGGAAAGGGAGTTGGGGAGAGAGAGGGACGCAAAACCTGAGAGACTACTGAATGCTGAAAATGAACAGGTTGAAGGGGAAGGAGGGGGGAAAGAGGTGATGGCGATGGAGGAGGGCCCTTGTGGGGAAGAGCACTGGGTGTTGTATGGAAACCAATCTGACAATAAAATATTAAAAGAAAAAAAGAAACGTGAGCTCAGTGATAGCACAATCAGGTAAATATAACTGTGATTCTGACTGAAGAGCTAGAACTCAATGTGCACATTAATAAACAGAATAACAAACTGGAAAAAAAAAAAACAACTTACCTTCCCTAGAATTTCTGCATTTATGTTGTGAGGTAGGCGGTGTAGGAATATTCCCTTCTTCCGTTCTTTTCCTGGAACTGGGACTTTCTTCTGAACTTTGCTGGAAAGAAGGGAAAGATGTGCATTAGTGCAGCAAAAATGACTGAGACCAGGGGATGTAGCAGTTCCATTCTGGCTCGCCAGTTAGTGCGCGGCACAATGGGTTACGCACAAGACAAGAGATCTCTGGGGTTCACAACAGTCATCAAATAAAGGCAACAAACACCTCTCCTCAACCCGCTATGAGCAGAAGTAGGAGAACCCCAAACCTGGGGGGAAAAAAATCTCTGCACAAAAGGCCAAAACCTACTGTTAAAAACAGGCTATCGCTATAAGGCTTCTAGACTGCAAAATTAGGCATAGTTCAGAAAACATGTGAAACCCTCAGCATATATACCAAGATGATCATAAAATTCTCCCAGTCTGGGGGAGCTTTAAGAACGGCCTGACATGAACTTAATTGCAACAAGCCTGTTAAAATCGAATAAAGCAGTTTTCTCAAACACCTATGAACATACACCACCACACACACAGGCACACACAAACCCCAAAGAAAATGCAACTGGAGGAACTGAAGATCAGAAGTGCTACATCCCAAAGAAAGATTCAGAGACTGGAACTCTGTTATGGGCAGAACAGAGAAGGTTCACTCTGTCCCTGGTCTGTGAACTCCCAAGAACCTTTCTTATTAAATTCTCACTACATTCAGGGAAAGGTCTTGGGAGTCCAAGATCCATAGGTACAGAGAAGGGGCCACTCTGTACAACAAAAGAAGTCACCGTGTGGTGATTTTACCTTCTGTTGGTCTTGACTTGGAATATCCATACTGTGATCCTGTGCGAGAGCGAGAGTCTGAGCAGCATCTGGATAGCAAGTAAAACAAAAGGAAAACCTTCCCTGGTAATAACCATTCTTTCCACATAAAAAGGACCTCAGCAAACAACCCTGGAGCCAGGTTTAGTCCCTAACGATGTACTTCTCCTTGTTGGCTGGATAAGGCTCTCATCCAAAAGGGAAAAATCAAAACTGATAAAATTGGCAAAGACCAAGACAGGCTATATTCAAGATATACTACCAAAATGTAATCTGGGAGAAAAGGAAACATAACTAAAAAATGTACATAGCAAGCTTTCAAATTTTAATATGAGAGTGATTCCAACCAAGAAGTATTGGAGAGTATTTTACCACATCTTCCCAAAGTTATTTATTAGCAAATCTGCCTAACTTGTAAACAACAACAAGAAGTTTGGCTTTTTTGTTTTCAACTGTTAAAGTTATACAGGGAAAATGAAATCTGGAAATCTAGAATTTTCCCCACTTGCTTCGTACACCTCATGTAAATTTACATTCTAAAGTGTCAATGATGACTTTAAAGTTTAAATCCCCTTCACCTGAATATAGAGTTTTTTTTAATTAACAAGTTTTATTTTCTCTGGTTACTATAAAACATTTCCTAAGAAGGAAGAGGAAACAGATAAAGTTTTTCTCAAAAATAAAAAGCAAAGAAAACAGCAACCTAAGAGACAGTCTGAGAAATGTATTTCAAGGATTCGGAAAATTTTCAAGCAGAACAGAAGATGAAAACACAGCTACAGGAAAACAACAAGCTGTGGAGAACGGAATAACCTAGAACGCTCATTATGTAAGGCTATATGTAACTGAAGTGTTCCCAAATAAGTCCAGCAAGGGCTGGGGTCATTAGCTACTATCAGGTCGAGAGAAGACACTTAGGGAAAACCTCGTCCCCATGTACTAAAGACTGCCAGAGAGAGGAACATAGATCCTACAATGGTCTGATAATTCAACTGTTTTGCACAAAGCAAACAATTTCAAAATTATAATTATAAAGAGTATTATTTCTCCAAACATTTTTATCAGTAAATGGGGAAATTGAGAAGTTTGAGACAGCACTTTCTGACCACAGTGGTTTTCAAAGATCAACTAACAGACAATGGAGATGAAGCATTTCTTTAATAAAGCTGTCTGATTACTGTCATTTGTAGTTCTAAAACCTTACTACCTTACTTAGGCTAAAACATTTAGAGGCAAAAAGAAAATTATCTGGGAAAACTACAAAGTACAAAGGAATTTTAAAATAAGCACGAAGTTTGTTGTACTTCATTTTACTGGTGGAGTAAAATGTGGAGATTTGGAGAAATGATTCATAATGAACCACCTTTACTTTAATGCCACGTTTACAACCATCAAAACAAAAGGTTTATTAACTCACTTGCAAAGGTATCCATAGAAAACACTTTTCTCATTTTCCCTTTTAAATAGAACACATAGAACCCAATTTATGGAGGATCAACAGAGATGACCAGCCACAAGCACAAACGCACGTGCAAGTCAGAGCAGACACTCAATCAAAATTACTCTGGGGCTATTTTCTGGTTCCAAACATTATACAAGGGTTATTTAAGATGTTATCATCTGAGGAATCTGGGTAAAGAATATCTGAAACACTTTATAATACTTTTGCTAACTTTTTGTAACTGAAATTATTTCAAGGTTGACACGTTTAAGAACAAACAAAATGTCTTAAAGATTTAACATTCAGAGAGAAAAATGTGTTAAGAAAACTTAACTGGGGCAAATCCTATGAGGACACCAATGTGTGGCACAATGAAAGAACAAGAACTGGTTCATCAGACACATCTGTCCTACCAACTGTCAGTGACAACTGACAAATTGGACAAATCGTCCATTCTTTAAAAAAAAAAAAAAACAACAAGAACAAAACAAAACAAAAAACCCTCAGTTTCTTCATCTCCAGACCTTCCTCAAAGGGTTGTTGTGAGGATCAATTGAAATGTCTGTTACAGAAATGCTCATTTTAATACACAGCATATTAAATGCTGCAGATGAAGTGCAAGAAAGAGAAAACGTGAGACTCACACCCACTCTAGATACTCAGAGAACAGATCAATCAGAAAACAAATTCCACTGAAAGAGATCAGCAAATATAAAATCCTCTGTGTATTTCAAGTCTGAGTGAATATCCCAGGAAAGCCTTACTATTTCACAAGTGACTGAATTTCAATAAAGCACAATATTATTTGCAAGGCCTTTCCTTGAAACAGAAATTTACAGCTGGGTGAAGTGGGCAAATTGCTCAATGAAGTCAACAGATTCCAAAATTCAATGTAAGTTCAAAATCACATTTTAATGATTTCTGTACTCTCACTTTAAATCATAAATCTTTGTTAGGAACAGATTCTTTTCAACAACAGTATTTATTTCAGGGAACTACTAAATGATAAACAATCCAAAAGAATTACAGCGGTGCTTGGGTGGCTCAGTCAGTTAAGCATCCAACTTCGGCTCAGGTCATGATCTCACAGTCCGTGAGGTCAAACCCCGTATCAGGCTCTGTGCTGACAGCTCAGAGCCTGAAGCCTGCTTCTGATTCTGTGTCTCCTTCTCTCTCTGCCCTTCTCCCACTCACACTATGTCTCTCTCGGTCTCAAGAATAAATAAGCATTTTTAAAAAATTATAAATAAACAAATAAAAGAATTACAAACTTGGGCTTTCTTCAAATGTCAATGTTACCTAAAATCTAATTTGAAGCTCACAAAGGGGCTTCACATAGGAATGGAGAAAAAAAAATGTCATTATTTGGCAATGAGTAAGAAATCAGGGTACATCTCAGTTAGGTACAGCTGACCCACTTATCTCTAACACACCATACGCCAGACCCCAGAGCAGCCAGTTTCCTGCACATACCTAATAAGTTAAATTCAAAGGGCAGTATTTAAAAGATAGAGAATCAAGCAAAGGGTTAGGCAAGTTGGCGTTTATACAGCAGAAAGCTACACCCATTAGGTGAAAGGCTCTTGGGGACCTTTCTAACACAGGGATCAGCGTTAACACCACGTGAGCCCACGGAACCCAATGTCGGATGCGAAGCAGCAGATATACAAAGCACCACCTACGAAACCTCAGTAAAAACTTAAACTTGAAACTATTCAAGCATTACTAGGTTTACTGAAAATAGAAGAAATAGAGAAACACATTTAACAACATCACAAGGATACAATCTGCAACCGTCTAGAATGTGGAAATTCTACAGGACAAATGATCCATTTCTTAAACAAATAAATGACATAAAAATAAAAGGACTGTTTTATGAAAATACTTGGGGGCATTTCAACCAACTGCAATGTATGGACTCTGTCTGGATTCTGATCTGAACCAGACCGATACATTTCTGAGATAACTTGAGGTAACTGTACGTACACTGGCTACTGGACAGTATTCTGGAGTTGTTATTTATTTCATTATTATTAAGTATGTTGGGTATAAGAATGGCACCGTAGTTATGTTTAAAGGAAAAAGGCCCTTATCTTTTAGAGATTTTAAAAGTATTTCCAGATGAAAAAAAAATTTTTTTAAAGTATATCCAGGTGAAGCAAATGTGGCAAATTTTTCAGTATATTTGAAATTTTTCACCATAAAAAATTGACATACTAATAACATTCTGTGTAACAGGTATCCCTCCCATCATGCCAACACAGCATTTCATTTCCACCCTGATCCTTGTTTTCCCACCACTTCCCCCCTTGAGCTCAAAGCTGACACGTGCTGAAGAAATACGATGTGGCATACCTGTAGTAGCAGTGGCTAAAGTGACCAGATTCTTTCTTAGCATGTCATAGAGAGGACTGTCAGAGAGACAAAACAAAAAATTAATCACCCCACGGCTTTCCAATTAAAATGTCGTGTGTCGATCTGACATACGGTCTTCCAACTTTCTCTATAACACACAAAAAGGCAGACTTTTTCCCCCAGAAGAGATTTGTTTGTAATCATTTAAATGTCAAAAATGTTAATGCCAAAGCACTTTTGTTACTTTGCCCCCATTAAAAAACTAATTCATTTACATTTTATTTAATTAGCTAACAGTTAATACAAGATTTCCTTTAGAGATCATTCCTTCCTTCTAGGAATTAAGTTTTACAATTTTAACTGGGGAAGGAGTAGAAGAGAGTCTTAAAATGAGCTCAGAAGAAACAGTAATCACAAAGCTATCCAAAGAAAATACTGGCTTCCCAATTACTAATTAGCTTTTGACTCTATAACAGCCGTCTACGCCCCACGCAGCTGGAGAAAGTCAGAGACCTCTACTGTGATTCTTCTGAAGCCCTTCATCAACTCGAGCTGCCCAGCAATAGTGGGTTTCTCTCACCAGCTCACTCTTCCTCTCTCTACAGCTGCTTCACAAAATCCTCACCGAGTCACGTGAAGCTCCTCCCACCCAGGCCTTTGCACACGACGTTCAACCTGCCAGAAGCTCTCCTTCAGGGCCCCTCACTCCTTAGTTCTCTTTCAGGTCTCAGTTCAAACCACGTCCTCAAGGAACCTTTCCTCGACTCCTAAGACCCTAAGTCCCACCCCGACACAGCTTCATGCACCTCCTCTCTGTAACACTTACCCACAGTATAATTTTACCATGTGCTGGTGTGAGAGTCTGAGTAAGATGGGGAAGGGCACCTACTGTCTCACTACCCTGAGCTCCCCAGAAGCGGGGACTGCGCTGCTCACTAACGTGTTCTCAGTGCTTTGCAGGCTACCTGACATACAGAGGCCCTTACATAGTGGTTGACTGAAAAAAAAAAGATAACCATTAATAACCTATGGTGACTGGGTGGTTAGACATAAGCACCCTCACGCCCCTCACCTCGGATCTTTGACGGAGAAGCTCTGACGCCCCAGCAGCTCTCCCAGAAGATCTCCCCCGCAGTACACCATATGCTGCTCCCGCTGGTCGTAAAGCTGCTTCACCATTATATACTGGCCGAGATAGTGCATGACCTGCGTGGTGGTACAAAGCAGAAGAGGTCTGGGCAGCCGCTCCAAAAAAACACAAATTAAGTCTGAGAAGATAAGGTAAGTTCGTTTGCTAGAGAAAGAGAAAAGATTAAGAACGTGACTACTGTGCTTGAGCAAGGAGTCTCACAACAAGACAGTTGTCCTCAACTACTAGGTTCATCCACTTACTATCATGCTGGGCATTAACAGACTCTTAATTTTTTTTTTAAGTTTATTTTTGAGAGAGAGAGAGAACATTTTGTGTGTGTGCATGAGCAGGGGAGGGGTGGAGAGAGGGGGGGGAGAGAGAATCCCAAGCAGGCTCCACACTGTCAGCTCCACAAAACCCCAACACGGGACTCGATCTCACGAACCAAATTGTCATGACCTGAGCCAAAATCCAGAGTCAGATACTTAACTGAGCCACCCAGGTGCTCCCAGACTCTTACTTTTTAGAAATGTACTGGCCTGACAATGAGAAAAAGTGAATTTTCCTAGTATTCCCTTAAAAATGCTTTTCTTTTTTATTTTGAGAGAGAATAAGATGGAAAGGGAGAGGGAGACAAAGAGAGAGAGAGAGGGAGGGAGGGAGGGAGAGAGAGAGAGAGGGAGGGAGGAAGAGAAAGAGAGAGAATGAGAATCCTAAGCAGGCTCCACACCAGCAGCTTGGAGCCCGACGGGGGAGCCCAAACTGATGAACCTGAGATCATGACCAAGAGCTGGACACCCAACCAACCGACTGAGTCACCCAGGGACTCCTTCCCCTTAAAAAAAAAATTCTCACCAGTCCAGATAAAGAGATCTGTTGTATTATTAGAAGTAATAAACATTAAATGTGCCTGGGTCATAAAATATTTTCCAAGTCCAGGGTCCCATAACTATAAGAGGAGGTTTTTGCTGCGTGTTCATTTAATTCTTTTTAACAAATGAAGTACAAAGGTTAGGAAGCCATAGTGCATAAACATAGGATCTAGTGTTTATCAAATAAAAGTTTAGTCTATCTGGCTTATTTCAGAGTTCACAAAAATGGAAGGAACTCAGACAAGTTCATGATTCAAAACTTTTATCTACTTTTTTCATAATGTTTTCTCTAGATAAATTTGTTTTAAACTGCTTAATAATTAAATTCACTTAATGACAATAAGAATTTTGTTGTCACAAACAGACAACAGACCAAAGCAGCTACTTTTATCTTTAGGCCCCAACTTCTCAGGAATTATTAGATATCTACATAGAAGATTTTTCCACTGTTCCCATTATTGGTACCAAAATGCTCTTAGGTTCCCCTCTATCCCAAACATTTCGTCCCAGTGTTAATGGTGCTGTGATACCTAATCAAATATCTAGGGGGAAATAAAATGAGGAAGAGCACCTATTGGAAGAAAAAGAAGAAAGTTTTATATTTATTTCTGTTCAACTTGCAAAAAATAAATCCACTGTAAGTATGCAAAATAAGATCTTCTAAACACTACCCCACGAGTACATAATTAAACACTGACAGCTCCTGCCATACCACCAATGCCAGCTCCAGCTCCCTGAAGGAGCGGCGGAGGGGCGGGGGGGTGGTTAAGAAATTCTCTCTACAATGGCTTGTGCAAAGCAGAGTGCTCCTGGGGCGCCTCTGGGTGGCTCAGTCGGTTGAGTGTCCAGCTTCAGCTCAGGTCATGATCTCACGGTCCGTGGGTTCGAGCCCCGCGTCGGGTTCTGTGCTGACAGCTAGCTCAGAGCCTGGAGCCTGCTTAGGACTCTGTGTCTCCCTCTCTCTCTGACCCCTCCCTGCTCGTGCTGTCTGTCTCTCTCTCAAAAATAAATAAAAAACATAAAAGTTAAAAAAAAAAAAAAAAAGCAGAGTGCTCCTGAATCGCCTGGTGGTAGGAAGCCACTGACTACAGAAGCTCCTAGAGCAAGAGTGCGCCCACTACTGGAGGGGTGAAGAGACCTCATCATTACAGCCCTGGTACCGTAGCACTCTGTGAAACTCCACAGAACTTGTGATTCCCAAACTTCCTTTCCGGCACCTGGTGCAAGAAATTGCTCAGGACTTCAAAACAGATCAGTGTTTCCAGAGCGCGGCCACCTGTGCTCTGCAAGAGGCTAGGAGGCCTCGAGGTGGGCCTTTTTGAAGACACTAACCTGTGTGCTATCAGTGCCAAACGTGTAATAATTATGCCAAAAGACATCCAGCTAGCACACCGCACACACGGAGAATGTGCTTAAGAACCCACTATGATGGGGGCACCTGGGGGGCTCAGTTGGGTTGAGAGACCGACTTCGGCTCAGGTCATGATCTCACAGTCTGTAGGTTCGAGCCCCACATCAGCCTCGTGCTGACAGCTCAGAGCCTGGAGTCTGCTTCGGATTCTATGTCTCCCTCTCTCTCTCTCTCTCTCTCTCTGCCCCAACTTGTGCTCTCTCTCACTCTCAAAACGAAATAAACATTAAAATAAATTTTTAAAATCTGCTATGATCAAAAATATTTCATTCTTCAAAAAAATTTTTTTCCATGGGGTCAAAAGGTACCTACAAGTATATGATAGCAAGTGGAAAAGTAGGGGACAGAAACGAGATACTGGCAACTTCTCCATTTTCATTTGTGTGTGAATTTTTAATATGTGAGGACCTAAAGCATTAATGCAAGTCAAAATGTTTTAGTGAACATGTCTCAGCAGTTCAACTTTCTAATAATTATAAATAAGCTGTTACCTTTTTCTGGACAATGCCAGCACTGGCGTTTTTTTTTAACAAGCAAATTTCTGGGGCACGCCTGGGTGGCGCAGTCAGTTATGCATCTGACTGTTGATTTCGGCTCAGGTCATGATCTCATGATTTGTGGGTTCAAGCCCTGTATCAGGCTCCACGCCATCAATGCAGAGCCTACTAGGGAAGATCTCTCTGCCCCTTCCCCACTCATGATCTCTTTCTCTCTCTCAAAATAAACAAACATTTTTTAAAATAAAATAAAATTTAAAAATAATAAATGTGTACATGATTACTACTCTCACTATACCACATTGCCTCAATGCACACATACTGAGAAACAATATTTAAAAATAAACAAGTAGGGGCACCTGGTGGCTCAGTTGATTAAGCATCTGACTTCAGCTCAGGTTCTCCTAGTTCATGAATTCAAGACCCACACTGAGCTCCCACTGAGGGTGAGGAGTCAGCTTAGGATTCTCTCTATTTTCCTCTCCCTCCACTCCTCCCCCCCACTCAAAATAGATCAACTTTAAAATAGTAATAATAAAATTTTAAAAACTAAAGAACTGGGGGGCGCCTGCGTGGCTCAGTCGGCTGAGCGTCTGATTCTTAATTTTGGCTCAGGTCATGACCCCACGATAGTAGAACTGAGCCCCATGTGGGGCTCCACCCTAACCTCAAGATTCTCTCTCTCTCTCTCTCTCTCTCTCTCTCTGTCATTCCTCCTTCTCCCTCTGCCCCTCTCTTCCCGCTCATGCTCTCTCTCTCTCTAAAAAAGTAATAAATAATAAAATAATATATTAGAAAATTCTTCATGTACCAGATAGGGTCAAGAGTCATAATAGAGAGCTTCATGTAAACTGACCCTGTACATCTTTTTCCCCAGGAAAACATTCTCTGAACAATATGTACTTAATTTCTTCTTAACCCAGGCAAAGTCTGCCATGTTATTAAAGGAGACAACATAATTCATTATAACTTTATTGACATAAAAATCCATACTTTAGTAACAGTTTGGGTTAAAAAAGTCTTACTTAGAATTCTAGAGATATAATCTAAAATGATGCACTTAATTTTAAAATGATAAAGGAAATAGGTGTATTCTAGGGAAAAAAATGCTTCTAATTTGTTTCCTGACAGCTCAGGAGGGGCGCCTGGGTGACTCCATCAGCTGGGCTTTGGTCATGATCTCACAGCTCACGAGTTTAAGTGCCACGGCGTTGGGCTCTGTGCTGACAGCTCAGAGCCTGGAGCCAGCTTCAGATTCTGTGTCTCCCTCTCTCTGCCCTTCCCCTGCCTGAGCTCTGTCTTTCTTTCTCTCTCTCTCTCTTCTCCCGTCTCAAAAAGAAATAAACATTAAAAAATTTTTAAAAAAGAAAGACAGAAAACTGTAACAGCTCAGGAATGCCATGTTGCTAATAAGTCTTAAGTTTTCAGAAGTCAAAAAAAGCTTGATAATTCTGTTTCCTTCAACTAGAAAAGGTCAGGTGTTTACCCTACTAAAAGTAAGCAGTTCAAAGAGATTAACATTTTAATAGGGAGTTTTTTCCACTTAAGGAATTCAATTTGGTTTTGTTATAAATAGAAAAAGCCTTTAGATGCTAAATAAGTTATCTAAATGCATTAAGTGTTTAAAATAATTCACAGTGCTCAGAAGAGTATTTGACACATTTATAATGAAAAACTACTGCATTTAATTTCTGCCTGGCAGTATATCCTATAAATCATAGACATTGTCATTTTTTTAATCTTGTACTCGCTTTGCATTTTAACTCTAAGATCAATGAATTCATGGTTAATTTTAGGTTTGGCTGACAACACACTTCAAAATGAAATTTAAAGGAAATATGAAATTCAATTTAGCTTCATGATCTTTAAAATAAAGAAAAAGTTGCCTCTCTAGCACCTCAGGAGTAGAATTTGCTTTCTTGGGCCTGATTTCACAACTATATATTATCAACTTCTTCTACTCAGTTGTTCTTACAACTGAGAATTTTCTTTGATGGCTTACCTCTTTAACAGTGAACATTTCACCTTGTGCACCTGCTGCCTGCAAAATCTTCAAAAGTGGCAGTTTTGGTCGTACCTGATAGAAACAAAATAAACCTGCTATTTACATTTCAATTAGATTGATTTCTGAAACCCTAGGGAACAAAAGAACCTCCTGAAATATTTTCTTTTTTACAAACCCTGGTAGATACTTAACATCTAGTAACATACAATCTTCCAATACATAAAATAACTGCAGATAATCAGACTACTACTAGTTACCTTCCTGAAAAAAAGCACATTTTCAGAGGACAGGACATTCACACCTACTAGGATGGCCATAATAAAAAGAAAAAAGGGAAAACAAAGTATTGGCAAGGATGTGGCAAACTAGAACCGCTGTGCGCTGCTGGTGGAAATGTAAAGTGGTTCAGCTGCTGTGGAAAAGAGTGTGGCAGTTCCTCAAAAAGTTAAACCCCAAATTACCATACAACCCAGCAGGGCCACTCCTAGATATGCACCGAGAACTGAGAGCAGGACTCAAACAAGTGTCTGGACACCAGGGTTCACAGCATCATTCACAACAGCCCCAAACGGACAGGTGAACACATACACAAGATGTGGTCCACACATACACGGGAGAGTGAGTGTGACATCTCTTTGCTGACTGTGGAGTCTGTCTTTAGCCACACAATTTTATCTTAGAACTTTTATGGTCAAATTTGTCTCTCTCTTCCTCCTAAAACCTCTTTGGTTTTGTTTTATTGAAAGCCTCTATCATCCTAAAGTTTCACAAGCATTTCCTAAAGTTTCTTCTAATATTATCTCACTTTTTACATTTAAATCTTTATCCACCTGGAATTTATTTTTGTACAAAGTTTGAGGTCTTCATTTGTTTCCTTCCAGAGATGGACAATTACATCAAAACCATTTATTACATAAGCCACATCTTACCCCATCAAAGCCAAATTCCACCTTTATCATACACTGAGGTACATAATATCATATACTGCGCAATGTTTATAAAAATACAAAACAAAATTATGTATGTTTATATGTTAGAGGAAAAGATCTGGAACAAGACAAACCAACAGTGTTATCTTAGAGGGAAGGGACTTTGGGGGAAGAAGGGAAGAGATGGTCAAGAAGTCCCTACAGATAAATACTTTATAGATAAATACATTATAAAACTGAATATTTTATAAGACGACATTTGCAATATTTACAATTTAAAATTGATTTTCAAAGAAAACAAGCCAGTTAAAATGAAGTGAGAAAAATAGAAAGCAAACATAAAGCTTGGCCCCAAATTCCCCACTAGCCACCCATACCCTAAAACACAATAGTTTGCAAAATGTACCATATTTTGAACAATCTGTAACCTCGATATATTTACCTAATCAATAATCCATTCAAATTTTGAACACACTAGTTTCCCTAAGATGACATTTTTAAAAAATAACCCTTTCTGCTCTACATAAAATCCTTCAGTCAGTAAAGTCACCTACATGCCCCAACTCAATTTTTAGAAGTTTAAAGAAAACTAAAAATGGCTAAATATGATTTACCTGATTGGTCTGTTCTGCAGAGATCCTGCAAGCACTGTCAGAAGTTGAACACTGGGCAGAGGTGGAAAATGATGTCATTTTGGCAGGGAAGAAATTGCAGACTGTTGATAAATCTAAAAGGAAAAAAAACCCATTAAGAAATCTCTTCTAAAGTAGAAAATTTTCTCTTTTAAGATTTACAAAATAGCAGCCAGCAGAAGGAAAAAAAGACACATGTATCAGAGCGTCCTACACAAATGCAATATATCCATAATGAGGTTCCTGATACCCTTCCCATCACTTTCTAAGTTCAGATACTGCAAACAACTGAAGAGCTTAATTAAGAGTAAGAAGCACCTCTGCTTCTCTTAGGTAAAGCCTGAAACAAACAGGTTTAGGCATGCTCCAACCCCCACAGTGATGATAATGAGTAAACTGTTTTAGCTGAAAGTCAAATTTACAATCATTACCTCTCCAACGGATATCAGTGTTTCAGTAACTCCTCCTCTCTTTGAAAAGTGCTCAAGAGCGCCCCCCGGAAGACAACAGTTGTAGAGCTGGGGGAATTCCCAAGATAGATTTAAGACTCCAAGAGCACATCAAGAAAAACCTTTGCAACATGTTGAAACATGTCTTGGCAAGGAACCACTGGAGAGAGTGAGAGTCAAAATACTCAGCATCAGTTAAAGCAGCTTTTAACATGTGCCAAACCCAAAGAGCACAACCACCAAGCCAAGGTGGATACATATCACGGAAAGAAACAGCATGAATTGAGGAAAAAGAGTAAGGCTTAGTTAAAATTGTCACTTTCTACCATCTCTCCTTAAAAAAAGGAAAAAAAAGCTGTAAGAGGGAAAATAAACTTTTAAATAAACTTGTTTATCTTCAGGTCCTTTTTTAATAAAAAAAAGGTGATAAACGATCAGTGACACTTATGAGTACCAAGCAATATCAAGGAAAGGGTGAAAGGGGCCTGGGAAAATGGACAAATAGTCTAGCTAAAACCAACAAGATTCCTCAATCTTCTGAGAACACTTACTAACTGAAATAAAATATAAATTCCACCCCCCCATCTGCTTCCCTTGCTACAGAATGGGAAATCAGGTAGGATAGAAGCATAATTTACACTTTTAAAGCAGTTAGCTTTTAATTAGCATTTCAAACCTTATACATAAAACACCAATCCTGATCTCCCCCAAACCCGCCAGTCCTGTAGCCTTCTCCATCTCGGCAAAAGGCAACTCTATCCTTCCAGTTGCTCAGGTCAATGACCTTGAGGCCATCCTTGATTCCTTTTTCTTTCACATGCCACACCCAGTCATAAATAAATTCTAAAGCTGTGTCTTAAAAGTATATCCAAAATCAAACCATTTCTCACCACTTCATTATTACTGCACTAATCCAAATGACCTACCTCTCAACTGCACTACCCTCCTGTTTTCTTGCTTCCACCCTTGCCCCACTAGCTCCTAATCTCCTTCTTTCGTCTGCTCAAATGTCAGTTTACCAGGGAAGCCTTCCATTTTTAAAACCGCAACTCCCAACACCCAGTATTCCCTATCTCCTTCCCTGCCTGATTTTTCTTTACTGTCCTTGTCACTATACATTTTAAGTGCTTATCATGTACAACATTCAAGGAGCATGTTTTTGTATTTATTTGTACATTAATAAATCCCTGGTGCCTAAACTGACAATTAGATACACTGTAGAGCAACATGATGGATACAAATATCAGTAAAACAGTGTGGATGGTGGGGGGAGGGGTGCTGCTGGCTGGCTGGCTCAGAGAAGCACCCAACTTTTGATCTTCTGGTTTTAAGTTCGAGCCCCATGTTGGGTCTACACGACCTTAAAAATAAAATCTTAAAAGAAAAAATTAGTAACAGTGGATGGTTTCCAAAAATGGTCCCCAATGAACCACATCTCCCAGTGGCTGTTAATCAAAAGAATACAACAAACTTAATAATGTGCCAGTTCCAGCCTGGCAGCTTCATTTCTTGTGCTTTTGGAGGCCCCTAAACTCTGACTACTCTAATAGAGACCACACAAAAGGGCCAAGTGGAGAAGGATCAGTTGTCCAATTGAGCCCAGACTTCCAGCCATTCCCTCCAAAGCACCACATATCATAAGACATTCTGGCACCAGCGGTCACCTGACTACAGCTGCAGACAAGACAAGTGAAGAACTATTCAACTCAGCCCACAGAATCATAATAAATAAATAAAACGGCTGTTGTTTTAACTCTCTAAGTTGTTTAGATAATCAAAACAAATGGTAAAGACTCACACAGAGCTTCCTCTATACCAGACATATGTATTAACCCACTTAATACTGAAATAATCCTATGATGTATGTAATACTATTGCCTTTGTTTTACATATAAGGCAAGAGAAGCAGAGATGTTACCTGCCCAAGGTAACACAATTTAGTGATCTGCTAGAGTCAAGATTTCAACTCACAAGAGTTCTGAAGTCCCTACACAGTAATTTTTTGCCCATTAGAGCTCAATATACAGAATTTCCTTACATGTGTGTATGTTTATGAATTCTCTATTCTATTCCATTTATCAATCCCCATCCTTCACATTCCCCCTGGCCAATCTTTCTAATGCTTATTTAACATTGTCTTAATTCCTATCTTGAGTCTGACTATCTAGTTAATCAAGTCTTCTCTCTGTTTTTATTTTTCCCCACCCCACCCCCTCCCTGTTCTTTCTTAGAAGTGATCAGATATTCTTGGCCCTCTAAGTTTTCAGTGTTAATTCCAGTATAGTTAATATACAGTGTTCTATTAGTTTCAGGTGTACAATACAGTGATTCAACAATTCTAAACATTACTCAGGGCTCATCATGGTAAGTGTACTCTTAATCTCCCTCGCCTATTTTGCCCACCTCTACTCTGGTAACCATCAGTTTTACAGTTTCTCTACAAAAGTCTGTTTCTTTAGTTTGCCTCTTTTTCCCTACGCTTGTTTTGTTTCATAAATTCCACATTAGTGAAATCACATGGTATTTGACTTTATCTGACTTATTTCACTTAGCGTTATACTCTCTACCTCCATCCAGGTTGTTACAAAGGGCAAGATTTCCCTTCTTTATAGCTGAGTAATATTCCTATATAGTGTGTGTATATATATTAATCTTCTCTATCCAGTTGTCTATCAATGGACACCTGGGCTGCCTCCATAATTTGGCAATTGTAGATAATGCTGCAATAAACATAGGGGAGCATGTATCCCTTTGAATTAATGTTTTTGTATTTTAGGGGTAAATAACTCAGTAGTGAAATTACCGGACCATAGGGTAATTCTATTTTTAACTTTTTCAGGAACCTCCATTCTCTATGCCACAGTGGTTGCACCAGTTTGCATCCCTGGCCCCTTAACTCTTCCAAGTCATATGGAATCATGTACATGTGATTAGTACCATCTTATCAAGTTCCATGAAAATCCCTGTTGGGCTTCTGAATGAAATTACCTTTAATATACAGATCAAATTGTTTTCTAATCATTAACATCATATATTTTTCTATTATTTTCATTTAGTAAAATTTTATAATTTTCCCTTTAAAACTCTAATACATTTGTGTTAAAATAATTTCTAAAGCAGATTTTCTGATACTACTGTGATGTCTTCTCTTTCATTATATTTAGTGGTTTTTGCATATATACAGAAATACAAATGACTTTCATTAATCTTTTATCCAGTCACTTGGATAAAATTTACACACTAAGTTTACATAATTATCTTTTTACATAATTATTTCTAATAATTTGTACATGCTTCTGTTTTCTACGTAAATGATTATATCATCTGAAGATAATAAAATCTTACTCCCCCCTTTCCAATTCTTGTGCTCCTAATTTCCTGTCTTGCTTTACTGCTCAGGACTGTTAATACAATGTTAAACACACATTAATGATAATGGACATCTTTGTCTCTGATTTTAAAGGAAGTACTTCTAATGTTTCCCTATATCATGTTTATTGTTCTTTAACGGCTACTCTTTATCAGTTTAGAAGAGTTCCTTTCCTTCCTCATTAAGTAAAAGTATATCATGGAAAAGTGATTTATAAAATATTCTTTCCGTATCTGTATCCAAATGATAATTTTTTAAATCTATTAATGTGGTGACTCTTGAATCTCATTTATGGATTTTCTAATATTAAATTCTTACAGGGTGCCTGGGTGGCTCAGTCAGTTTACTTCCTGACTTCAGCTCAGGTCATGATCTCATAGTTCATGAGTTCGAGCCCCACATTGGGCTCTGCTCTAACAGCTAAGAGCCTGGAGCCTGCTTCAGATTCTGTCTCCCCCTCTCTGTCCCTCCCGTGCTTGCACTCAGACTCTCTCTCTTTCTCTCTCTCTCTCTCGAAAACTAAACATTAAAAAAAAATTAAGAACAAAATAAATCCTTACACACCTGAGATAAACCACACTTGGTTTGGGGGTATTATTTTCTGTACAGTGCTGATACTGATTTGCTATTTTGTTTAGGTTGTAAAGTATATATTAGGGAGTAAAATGGGTCTGCAACTTTCCATTGTCATTTTTCTGTCTGGCTGGATCTCAGGGCTAGCAAGTCTACTAGAATAAATTGTTGAATAGTCCCTAGTTTTCTATTGCCAGGGAAAAAAATTCTACAAAATTGAGATGCTCTAGTCCTTGAAAGACTGGTAGAATTCACCTCTGAAACACAAAACTCAGTGTTTTCTCTGTGGGAAGATTTTTAACCACTGCGCTTGGGAGAGCGCATGCACACACACGCTGGGGGGCGGGGGCGGTGTGGCCGCAGAGTTAAGTCTTAAGCAGGCTCCACGCTCAGCCCCAGAGCCCAAGGAGAGACTCGATCTCACAACCCTGGATTCATGACCTGAGCCGAAATCAAAAGTTGGAAGCTCAATCAGCTGAGCCACCAAGGCATCCCCCACTATTTTATTTTAATAAATATTAAAGTATTCAGGCTTGTTATTTCTTCTTCCATTTGTCTAAGCTTTCAAAATTTTTGGCATATAACTGATGGCATTCTCTTTTTATCTGTATACAAATGTATTTTCCTTATATTCATGACATTATACTTTTTATTACCTCTTCTACTTTTTAAAAATTTGTTGGTCATTTCCTGATTTCTTACCCTTTCTCTTATCATTTGAATATTTAAGGCTAAAATTCCTTCCCCCATCCACTCTAGCACTATTTTTTAATTCAGTCCATACATTTTGCCATATAGTTTTCATTATCACTCACCTATATTTTTACATTTCCATAATTTTGTAAATCCATGAGCTTTATAGCTATGCCTATGCATAGTGTTTTTTCCAAATTTAGGTTTTTGTGATTAACTCCTCACTTAAAAGCACTGTGGGGTGATATCATCCTCTCTGTACAACTTATTCCTTGAAAAAAATTTTTAATTTATTTTTGAGAGAGACACAGAGCACAAGCAAGGGAGAGGCAGAGAAAGGGAGGCAGAATCCAAAGCAGATTCCAAGCTCTGAACTGTCAGAGCAGAGCCCGACACAGGGCTCAAACTCACAAACTCTGTGATCATAAGCTAAGCCAAAGTCGGGACACTCAAACCGACTAAACCTCCCAGGCACCCCACTTCTTTGAAATTTTTAAGGCTTTCACTTGGTCTAGTTGGTGATCAATTCTATAATATATGCTTGCAAAGCTCTATGTTCGTTAGGTTAAGCCTGCTGACTTTTTACAATCTTACGTATCTACTAATTTGTCAGCTCGGCATACAATTAAGAGAGCTGTAACGAAATCTACTATAGTGGTGGATTTGTCCATTTATCCCAGTGCAGTTCTACCAATTTTGCATCATCTATTTTAAGGACTTTTAATCAGAGGCATGCATGCTTTAAATTGCTGTATATATTCCTGGTGAACTGTCATATTATTGCCATTATATAGTGATTATCATTATGTAGTGATACTTTCCATCCCAATTAAGACATTGTCCTAAAGTATATTTTACCTAACATTAGTTAAGATCGTGCCAGTTTTCTTTTAGTATTTCCAAGTCTGTATTTTCTCAGTCTTTCTCTCTTAATTTTTAAATGACCTTGTAAAATGCATATATCTGGACTGGCAGGGGATGGGGGTGTGAGTCAATCCAATGTGTCAGTTTTTACCTTTAATTAGTAAATTTAGTCCATTCACTGTAATTAATATATATGGACCTGTTCCTATCACCTTGACTTAGCATTTGTTTGTTCTACTCTTCCTATGCTTCTTTTCAATATGTTACCTTTCTTAAAAATTCTCTCCATCTCCCTGCTAGTGAGATAAGAACTTTAGCATGGTATCACCTGGACTTTAAATTCTGGGATAGATGTATTTTTCTTTTTTTTTTTTTTTGTTTTGGCCTTAGCCCTTACAATAAATATCAAGGAACTAGAATCACCTTTACTTCATGTGTCTCTTGTAACATTTCCTAGATTTGCATCTCAGTACTTCATTCAAAACAGTGTTCAATATGGGTCTTTGTTCGGCAAGGCTTCTGAGATCTCAGAACCCTGAGAATATCTGTGTCCTTCCCCTCCTACTGAAATGAATGTGGTTGGGTATAAGATTCTAAGTTTCTCTTTAAAACTCTGCAAACAGGGGCACCTGGGTGGCTCAGTCGGTTGAGCATCTGATTTCAGCTCAGGTCATGATCTCACAGTTCGTGGGTTTGAGCCCCTGTGTCAGACTCTGTGCTGACAGCTAGCTCAGAGCCTGGAGCCTGTCTTCAGATTTTGTGTGTGTCTCTCTCTCTGACCCTCGCCTGCTCACGCTGTCTCACTCTCAAAAATAAATAAAGCATTAAAAAAATTTTTTAAATAAAACTCTGCAAATGCCTTTTTGTTTTCCTGTATTTAGTAATGCTGTTCAAAACTGGTTTCAATTCCATTTTTGTTCCTCGTAGTAATCTGTTATCTCTGAGGCTTCTTTTGCTTTGTCACTTTTAAATTTTATTACAATGATCCTAGAAGCAAATTTTCCTGATCTCTCATCTTCAGCATTCTAAGGAAACTTTCCCTCTGAGAACATCCATCTTTTTTTTTTAATTCTCAAAGAAAACTATTTTCCCATTATTTCTTCAAGCATGTCCTCCCTCCCCCCTTTCTTTTTTTTTTAAGTAGGCTCCATATGCAATGGGAGGCTTGAACTCACAACCCCAAGATCTAGAGTCTGTCTACAGCCATACCACTCTGAACGTGCCCAATCTCGTCTGATCTTGGAAGCTAAGCAGGGTTGGGCCTGGTTAGTACTTGGATGGGAGACCCAAGATCTAGAGTCAAACGCTCCACTGCTGAGCCAGCCAGATACCCCCTCCTTTTCATTTTTTTTTTTAAGATTCCTATTATTTAGAAGTGTTTGGATGGCTCAGTCAGTGGAGCATGCAACTCTTGATATCAAGGTTGTTAAGTTCAAGCTCCATGTTAGGTATATTACTTAAAAATAAAATCTTTAGGGGCACCTGGGTGGCTCAGTCGGTTAAGGGTCCAACTTTGGCTCAGGTCATGATCTCATCATCCATGAGTTCTAGTCCTATGTTGGGCTCTGTGCTAACAGCTCAGCACCTGGAGTCTGCTTCAGATTCTCTGTCTCCCTCTCTCTGCCCCTCCCCGGACTTGTGCTCTCTCAAAAATTAACAAACATTAAAAAAAAATTTTTTTAATAAAAAAATAAAATCTTAAAAGAATTAAATTAGGGGCGCCTGAGTGGCTCAGTCGGTTAAGCATCCGGCTTCGGCTCAGGTCAGATCTCACGGTTCGTGGGTTTGAGCCCCGCGTCAGGCTCTGTTCTGACAGCTAGCTCAGAGCCTGGAGCCTGCTTCCAGTTCTGTCTCCTTCTCTCTCTGCCCCTCCCCATCTCATGCCCTGTCTCTCTCTGTATCAAAAATAAATAAAACATTAAAAAAATTTTTTTAAATAAATAAATAAATAAAAGCATAAAAAATGTAAAAAAAAAGAATTAAATTAAAAAACAATAAAAAAATCTCTATTACTTAGATATGAGTATCTCTACACCAATTTTCCTTACCTTTTAGTTTTTCTTTTACATTTTCTTTCTGTCCTTCCCTTCTTTTGTTCTGGGAGATTTTCTCAATCAGGAGCCCTAATTTATTAATTGTATCCATTCTGTTATTTGAACCACTGCATTTTTCAACTCTATTTCCACTTGGTTCTCTTAGCCCCTGCTTATCCTTGTTCCAAGTTATGATCTTCCCTCTTTCTTTTAGAATAATTCTCAGTCTAGCTTTAAACTCTTGGCCCATCTGTTCTATTATTTGTTTCAATGAAACTTAAACATTATTCTCATGAAATACCTGTGCTTTTCAACTGTCTTTGTTAATTTTTCCCTAGAGGACAGCAAATACCCTGACAGGCAAAGAATATGGGGCAAGACCAGATTCCAACCCACAATAGCTGCAGTAAGCTGGAGTAAGGTAGAAAATAAATACTAGAGGCGCCTGGCTGCCTCAGTTGGAAGAACACGCAGCTCTTGATCTAGGAGTTATAAATTTGAACCCCATGTTGGGTGTACAGACTACTTAAAAATAAAATCTTTAAAAGAAGAACAACAGCTAAAGTAGAAAGTCCCAAACACTAGGAAACCACAATCACTCTCCACCCCATACAATCACTACCCAGATCAAAGACTCTTCTGTTCCCCAAGGAGAAGCAGTTTTAGTATAGGATTTGGGAGACCTAAGGATTAAGAAAGTAAGGGACAGAGAAGTGACTTAGGTCAGTTGTCTCCTGTTTTTCATCAACTTCTCACAAGTATATGCTCCTGAAACGCCCTAATCCCCTCTTGGGGAAAGGCGGACTAGAGCTCTGAGCCACGACACAGAGAACGGGCGCTCCAGGGAATGAGGCAGGGCCAGGCTAGAGCAGTGCTCCGCCAGGGCCCTTCCCCCGTGGTTTTGCGCCCTTACCGCCGCGCCCGGCTGACTCCCGTCCCAGATGAAACACCGTCCCACCTAGGCACACATACAAGCTCAAAACAGCCCCATCACTCACTTCCTTCTCACAGCATTTTCCTATTACAGTTCCTGTGGGGATGATTTTGGGAGGGAGCCAGAAGTCATGCTAGTTCAGCATCTTGGTAGGAACAAGAATTAACCACTTGACAGGTATGAAGAATTTAAACTTCAGTAAGGTTTTCTTACTTTGCTTTTTTTTTTAATGTTTTATTTATTTTTGATACAGAGAGAGACAGAGCATGAGAGGGGGAGGGGCAGACAGAGAAGGAGACACAGAACCGGAAGCAGGCTCCAGGCTCTGAGCTGTCAGCACAGAGCCTGACGCGGGGCTCGAACCCACGAACGTGAGATCTGACCTGAGCCGAAGTTGGAGGCTTAACCGACTAAGCCACCCAGGCACCCCTCTTACTTTGCTTTAAACGCCCAGAAAAAGACACTGCCTTTGGGCACCTGGGTGGCCCAGTCAGTTTAGCATACAATGTCAGCTCAGGTCATGATCTCAATGTCGAACCCTGTGTGGAGCTGTCAGCTCAGAGCCTGGAGCCTGCTTCAGATTCTGTGCCTTCCTCTCTCTCTGCCCTTACCCTGGTCACTTGCTCTCTCAAAAAATAAACATTAAAAAAATGTAAAAAGACACTGCTTAAGGGTCATGGAAGTTAAAAGCAGGACATATTACTTTTGATTGCAAGGCAGAGGAGGACTGAGAGGGAATGGAGACAGGAGTGGAAGGATTTTTAAATGGCAGAAAGCGGAAAGAATAGGAGAGAAAACATGGGCAAAGGCACTGTTCAAGGACATATGTGAGAAATTAAGTCAGGTGACAAGCTTTGAATCCAAAGCAAGATCTTCTCCCTTTCCCACTTGAAATGAATCTTTTTTTATGTTTTTATTAAGTTTATCTTTGAGAGAGAGACAGAGACAGAGTGCAAGTGGAGGGGAGGGGGAAGACATAGAATCCTAAACAGGCTCCAGCCTCTGAGCTATCAGTGCACAGCCTGACATGGGGCTCCAACGCAGGAATGGCAAGATCATGACCTAGGCCAAAGTCAGACACTTAACCGATTGAGCCACCCAGGCACCCCTTGGAATCTCTTCTGATTACAGCAGGGTTATATACTGTTACCTGCTCCTTACAAGATAAAAGTCAGCCTTAAAGAAGTCAAATAACTCACCTAAGTCTAAAGCTTATCCTTTTTCCACTATGTTACCAGTTAGTAGTGACATTCAGTTGCTCAAACCAGAAAGTTAGAAGTCATTTTGTCTCCTTCTTCCTGTTATCACATCATCAAACCTGGTCAATTTTAACTTCTGAATCTTGTAAGACCACCCCTTCTTTTCATCTCCATGTCCATTTCCCCAAAACAAAAAGTGTTATTTTTCGCATGCATCACTGAAATAGACTCTTAACTGATCTCTCTAACGTCCTTCAAACCAAACTCCATGCTACAGGAAAAAAGATTAAAAAACAAACAAAATTAAACAAACGAACCCAATCTTGCAGTGCCAGGCCCTACTCTCTGGCTTGCTACTGCTCTAAGGGAAATATAGAACCTGCCCCAGTCTTTCCTCTCGTACCTCATGTTCTTCTCCACGCTCCCTGCACCTCACCACGCTGATTTTTTACTTTCTCATTTACTTCCTGCTTCCGGGCCTTTGCACCTCTTGTTCCTTCATTTGGAGCACTGTGAGTTCTGGACAACACTAACTCACCCTAGACCTTCTAGTCTCAGGTTAAACATCACCTCAACAATCATTAATAGATGCTAGCCCATTAAAGTAAAAGACTGGGGGAGGGGGAACTTTAAAGCACATGGAGAAGGCGGAGAGCCCTTGACCACTGACAAAAATCTCTGGAACAGCGTCATCCACACATCATGTACTTCCTGATGTGAAGCTATAGGAAGGACACAGAACATCCTACCACCTATGAAGTATTCCTGACAAAAAAACAACGAAACAAGCTTCTAGATCTAACTACTAACTACCTGTTTGTAGGAAAACTGGAGGGTAAAGAAATAATTACCCAAACCCAGAACATAAAAATTTCTACAGGATCTCAGGTAGGGAGATATAGTTAAATGTGGAGACCATTATAGAAACTTAAAAACATAAACCTAACATAAGAGTGTGGACCTTGTCCATTCAAGTCCTAATGCAAACAAATCATCTACAAAATGCCATTTTTCCTTAAACAATCATAAAATTTTGAATTATGTACATCACTTAAGAAACTATTATTGGTAATTTTTTTTTCAAATCCTGACCTACTAAGAAATATATCCTAAAATATTTAAAGGTAAAACAACACATTTGTGATATGCTTTAAAATATCTCATTAGGGGCACCTGGGTGGCTCAGTCGGTTAAATGTCTGGCTTCGGCTCAGGGCACGATCTCACGGCTCGTGGGTTTGAGCCCCACGGGTTTGAGCCCCGCATCGGGCTCTGTGCTGACAGCTAGCTCAGAGCCTGGAGCCTGTTTCGGATTCTGTATCTTCCTCTCTCTCTGACCCTCCCCTGCCTGTGTTGTCTCGGTCTCTCAGAATTAAATTAAAATATCTCACTAAAGGAGACACCTGGGTGACTCAGTCAGTTAAGCATCCAACTTCTCAAGCCCGTCATGCTCTGTGCTCACAGCTTAGAACCTGGAGCCTGTGTCTCCCGTTCTCTTGCCCCTTCCCCGCTTGTGCTCTGTCTCAAAAAATAAACAAACATTAAAAAATTTTTTTTAATTTCATTAATGGGGCGCCTGGGTAGCTCAGTTAAGCATCTGCCTCTTGATTTTGGCTCTGGTGATGCTCTCACCGTTTGTGGGATGAAGCCTTGCATAGGGCTGTTCAGAGCCTGCTTGGGATTCTCATCTCTCTCTGCCCCTCCCCCACTCACTCTAGCTCTCCCTCAAGAATATTTTTTAAAAATATTTCATTAAAACGTTGAGAATAGAAAAAATATTGAATTAGAACATTAGGCTTTACTTTACTGAATGGTATACACCAATGGAAAGAGATCACAAACATTGTTTATCTCCTGCATCTTGAAAAAACGAGTGATCTTAGGAAATACTCGTTACAAAAAAAGAAAGAATCTACATCACTAACTGGTACTGCTTTGGCTCTCTGTAAATTTGTTTCTTTACAGCTAATGATAAACCTGAGGGATGAGGATAAAAAGCTGAAAATGATTTGCCTACTTCTAAACAAGGGAAGAAAGTCCTTCTTGCAGTTTTCTCTTTTTGCTCTCAAAAAAACTCTCACTGCAACAAAGTGATGGTTGCCAGAAGGGAGGTGGTGGAAGGATGGACAAAATGGGTGAAGGGGCGTGAGTAACACTGGCTTCCGGTTCTGGAATGAATAAGTCACCAGGATAAAGGGTACAACATAGGGAACACAGTCAATGGTATTATACTAGCGTTGTATGGTGACATATGGTAGCTGCAATTGTAGGGAGCACAACGTAACGCAGAGTTGTCAAATCACTGCACGGTACGCCTAAAAGCAACGCCAACGTTGTGTCTTAACTATGTTTCAAGTTAAAAAAAATAGTTAATAAAAAAAAACCAAAAGGACTCTTCCTTAAGAGAGATGTGTTTATTGAAAAGGAAGTCAATCTCACCACTTTATTCCACAACCCAGCAGAACTAGGAATACTCCAGGGCAGGCCAAAATATCCTGGTTTTTCAGCGGATCTCAAGAGTGAAGGACTATCTCACGTGGGTTTATAGAGCTGACTCACAAGGCATTTTCATTTCCAGAAACTCACTCCCCTCACTGGGGAGTACATTAAGCTTACAGGATCTGTCTCCAACTTACTCTCTCCATTCCGCCTTGGCTTCCACTCCCAAGTTTCCACTTCCACCACTCAATACCTACCATGATGAATGATGAACTCAGTTTCTTGAATTCGTTAAGCCCTTTTACCACTCACCTCCCAGATACGTTTAGTACTGAGTTTTCCAAACTACAAGTTGTACCCCAGCTGATCTTAGCCCCTCCCCTCCATTAATAACAGAGCAGAATAGAAAGTAAAAGGAAAAACAAAGGTTAAGTTTTGTTTTGTGGAAACTGCTTCTGTTATTGAAAAAAGCCAACACCACACAGCTAAGCACCTTTGTATCGGGCACTCTTTTGCAATAACTTATTTAATCCATACAGAAATCCTATTACGTAGATGTATTACTGTCCTCATTTCAGAAGAGGAAACGGAGGCAGCGGGGATAATAACTAGATGAAAAGCATGGTCTCAGAGTCCAAGCACTCTAACTGCAGAGCCAGAGCTCAACCATTCATTACCCCTGCTATGTGTGTGCTGGGTCACAATATAAAACTTTTTTTTTTTTAACTGGGCATCATTGTTTAAAAAGTTGGAAATCCACTGCCTTGCCACTTGTCGTTTCTCCTCTTCTGTGATCTATTTTCTATTCTTGAAATTCCTATTCTTCTACCTAGGTCAAAAATCACTTCCTCGGTCAAGGCCTTTCGATTCCCCAAGGGAAGCAGATGACACCAGAGCACCTGTTGCCACTTCCCACCTCACACTTAGGTTTTTATTTGTGCCCGCTACTGGACTGACGCCACAGAGACCAGGAACAGTTGCACTCATCTCTCAATGATGATGAAAGGCTGGTTTTTACCCTGCGTGTAGTCCAGAAGACTCCCACGCCTCATCTTCAAATGTCTACCTTTGAAGACAACTGTGATTTTAAGACTAAATTAAAAACTTCTTGTCAGAAGTTGGCAGAAATAAGCATTCTTACTTCTTTAAAGCCCTGAGGGCCTCTACCAAACACTACTGTCTGATTCTCTTTCAACAACATACTTGAGAGTAATAAAAACAACTTTAAAAAAACACTACTGTACTATCCAGATGTTTAGTTCTTACAAAGTCTGCTAGGCACCTACAAAGGTCAAGTGTGTAGCAAGAGTATACTCCCGCATAGTTTGCAAAACAAACAACTGCCAGCAACCACCTCAACCTCCATCAATGAGGAACCAGCTAACAAAATTGTTGTACAACTCTATAATGCAATACTATGCAAATATTTAAAAGGTCGTACATGTGTATTTGATGGAAGCTGTCCCTGCTATCACCTTAAAAACTTAAGGTGCATACACAAGACCTACAAAATGCTCCCCCTGTTATTTAAAACTGTCAGTACCGTAAAAAAAAAAAAAAATCAGGAAGGATGTTAACATCAAGCAGTTTACCGTAGCCAGCCTGAGGAGAGACCCCGTGACAGCTGTTGAACAGTTAAACTGCACACACTTCTGTTACTGTGTGCATTTTTTTAAACTTCAGGCACATATTTATTTTGTATTAAAAACAACGAAAACGTGTGATCCTACCCAGTGCTGTAAAACCAAATACTGCGAAATAAGACACTTTTCAATGCAATTACATTTCCGTATCAAGAAGGGAGGAGGGAGGAGACAAAACCTAAACCAAGACGTCGTAATACTTAACACAAAAGGTACCAAGGAGATGTGACAGCTACTTGTTCGGCGTGGAGGGGGCCTTCCTCACCAACCCATGAGCTTTCCTGATGACGGGGAAGAGCAATAGCATCTTCTCCGGGTGTCGCTTTAAAACAGCGTTTTTCAAACTTCACGTTGTACAAAATTCAGTTGGGAGATGCGCCGATTCAAATATACACTCCGGAACCCCATCTCCGGATGTTCTGCTTGGGCGGGTCTCGGGGGGGCCCCAAAACGAGCCTTCTTCAAACAAGCACTCAAGTGCATCCGACACAGATGGTGCGCAGCCCCTGAAAGTTACTACCTTACATTCTTGAGACACCTTTAGTGTCATGCTTCCCGCCTCCGTCGGTGCCCACCTCTTGCCTCCAAAGGGCCTCAGCATTTCTCCAGGGTTGCGTCCAGTTAAACATCATCTACTGACAATTTCGATTTCTAGAGTCGTAAACCAGCCGGCAGAATTGCAGCCAGCACGTCACTCCACCTCCATTTTTACCTTCCGCGGGGCCTCAGCGCACAACCCTTCCCCCACCAGCCCTTCTTCCGCCCGCGCCGCCACCCACGCCTCAAGCTCCACCCGCCCGCTACCCCGGCTCCGAGGCCCGCCAAACTGGGCGCACCGCCGCCCGCTCCCCGCCTCCCGGCCCCCAGCCGCCCGGGTCCCGACCGCCAAAACCTAAGAGCCACACCTTACGGCCGCTCCATGAGTCGCTCCCCCGCCGAGACCGGGGTGGGGATGGGGGGGGAGGGGGCGTCAGTCACAGGCCGTAAGGCCTCAGCAGCATTTTGAAACGGCGAGTAGAGAGGGCGCAACTTCCGGCCTCCTGAAGCGCCGTCTCCCACCAGGGCTTCCGGTGAGGCCTCCGGGAACCATAGAGGCTCCGCCGGAGGGCTAGAGAGGTAGAAAGACTGCGTTCTCCCTACCATAGAGTAGCACTCAGTCAGGGGAGAGAGTCGCAGGACTTGTAAGACTTGAGTTGTGAGGTTTCAAGAGAAAAAGTTTGAGGAACTCGCAGAGTCTGATGGTATTTACACATGTGCCCTAGAACCTCAAAAGTCGAGGATGGCAGAAACGTAATAACATAGTCAGAGGCAGCCTTACACTCTTACAAAACACAGCATTCCCTCCGTTTTTCAAAGTTGACGTATTCTTTCTTACTCCCCAAAGGTGGTGGCTGGAGAGGGCAAACCGCATGTTAGTGTTGTCCCTAATGGGGGGAGGGGGGGCGGGGGGGAATAGAACTAGAATATACACGAATAACTACAAGGTATGTGATAAATGCTGAAAGAGTTGCAAAGAACAAAGTGGAGCTTCTTTGGATCAGACAACTAGGTCATCGAGTCAAATGTCCCAATATAAAAGCGCCTGCAACAAACCTCTCAGGTTGGCTGACTTCCAACTCCGCCGGTGCCAAAATGGTGTTATCTCTCCCAAATACCACATTTCATTGATTTCAGGATGATTCTAAATGTTAGAGGATTTTCTGGGCTGAGGTATCTTACTTTGCCATTTCCATTAGTTTCGTTTCTACACTTGGAAGAACAGAGCAAGGCGTCATTCTTTACGTGTGAATACTGTTCAGTCATTTGAATACAGTTCCCATGTCTCATCTCTAACCCTGTGCCTTGTTTATCTGAAAGCTAAAAAATCCCTTCACAGCCTTCAACTATTTCTTACTTGACATGGCTTCAAGCCACCCTGGTCACCAGTCTTCTTAACAAGTACCTGTTTGTCCGGTTTAAAATGCGGCTCCCAGAACTGGGTACACACCCATGCTAAATAAAATGGGGCAGTGTCTCGTCCCCGCCCTTAATTTGCACATTGCACTTGCACTATTTCTGGCGTAACCTTCGGCATAGCTGGAGATCCAGATTTCTGTAAATGAGCCGAAAAAGTAATTTTTTCACAGTTGCTCTGAAAGAGCTCGAAGTCAGCAGCCACCTCGCTCAAAAATTAGAGGGGAGGTGCTTTTTAGGAAGACCCACTCTCAATTGTTTCCCCTCCCTTTTTGTGCAACTAATTTTAGGGCTGCTTTTTAAAATTTTTTTTACATTTATTTATTTTTGAGAGAAAGGGAGAGAGTGAGAGTTAAGGAGGAGCAGAGAGAGTGGGAGACACAGAATCTGAAGCAGATTCCAAGCTCTGAACTGTCAGCACAGAGCCCGATGTGGGGCTCAAACCCACTAAACATGACCTGAGCCGAAGTCAGATGCACAAATTCAGACACCCAGCCAACTGAGCCACCCAGGCATCCCAGTGCTGCCTTTTTTTTTTTTTTTTAATTCCCAAACAGGAATTTGTTTTGTATCTTTTAAATAGTGTCCGGTTAGTTTAGGTCTCTACCTACTGTCTCCTGGACTCTTGGAATTATGACCCTGTCATGCAACTCATTTTGTTTAAGATAAACATTTGTTGAACATCTACTGTGTGCCAAACACCAACCTAGAAGATTCCAAAACAAGTAACACCTGGAATCCGTCTAGGGGAGGAATCAGACAGTCCAGGTAAAGAGAATGTGGTAAGTGCAATGCTTGATGAGCTGTGCTCAACCATGCCTGGGAGGGTGAGAAGGATTAGCTCTTTTCCTTTGCATTTTGCAAAAATTTTGATTAACATATTTAACTTGTCTTCATTGAAAGTCTTAATCAGTATGTTGAATAAGACATGGTTAAGAAGACAGCTTTTCCCACCATGGTTGATGCTAAGTCGTGATTAATCATTCATCTTTGAATGCTGTTCTTAAGCCACAAGTGATTCTACCTACTAGTGGGCAGTATCTACACATTTAGCTATCCTTTCCCAAGGATTTCATAAAACTTCATCAAATGACTTGCTCTAATGAAAATAAGCCGTAACTGTAGCATTTCTTCTGCTGGCCAAATAGACTTAAAAAGAAAATGAAATTAGCCCAAGCTCATAACTAACTCAGTGATCCCCACTTCCTTCTCTAAGAACTATATTCAAAAACTGTTTATTTAATAAAGAGACAGGAAACCTGGGTTTAGTCTAGTTATTTCTAGAAACCAGAAAGGTACACAGTTCTACAGTTACCCAGTCTATAAATAAAATGGCTAAATTAGATGATTTTTTTAGAGCCCCTGGTAGGTCTAAAGGAATTGGAAGTCAGTGTTACTGATCAATAGCATTTCTTAAAAACTTATAATGAACTACTTCACACATACAAAAAGATATAAAGAAGAATCTAATCTCCTTTTTCCCATCGCTTTTCTTTCTTTCTTTCTTTTTTTTTTTTTTAATGTTTACTCAGTTTTGAGAGACAGAGTGTGAACAGGAGAGGGGCAGAGAGAGAGGGAGACAGAATCCAAAGCAGGCTCCAGGCTCTGTGCTGTCATGACCTGAGCCAAAGTTGGACGCTCAAACAACTGAGCCACCTAGGCTCCCTCCACCACTCTTCCTAAAGAACGATACTTTACCTATTACAAAAAAGTTTTCTACAGTCCCATCTCCCTCCTTCAACTCCACAGGGAACCACTATTCTGAATTTGGTATTCACCCCTGCCATGTGCTTCTTTAGACTTTAAAGATTTATTTATGTATATATTCCCTCAGAATTTTATGCTTTTAAATTCCATGTATTCTACTGCAACTTGCATTTTTTCCCTCATCATCATGAAGTTCCACAATGTTAAATCACGTATGGTTACTTAATTCTCAGTATTGTGGAGTAGTGCTGTAGAGTAATATATTGAATTATAGAATTAATTGTTATATAGCAAGTGTGCTTTTCTAGAGCTGCCTTCACAAAATACCACCGACAAGATGGCTTAAACAATAGAAATTTGTTTTTTCACAGTTCTGGGTGCTAGAAGTACAAGGTCAAGTTGTTGGCCAACTTGGATTCTTCTGATACTGCTCCTTGGCTTGCACATCGCTGCCTTCTTGCTTCATCCTTACTCCTTGATCTGTGAGTTGTCTGTGCCCCAATCTCTTCTTAAAAGGACACCAGCCATAACGCATTAGGGCCCACCCCATGACCTCAGTTTAGCCTAACCACCTCCGTAAAAAGCCTGGCTCCAAATAGAGTCACATTCTGAAGTGCTCAGGGGGTAGGACTTCAACATATTCATGGGGGGAGGGGACAATTCAGCCTATAACGGTAATGATTGCACCACAATTTTTTATTCATCTCCTCCTTTGATAAATACTAAGGTGTTTTTGATCATTTGCTGTTACAAACAGTGCTGCTATCAACATTCTTATACTTGTGCACTCCAGGGAGTAGAATTATTGGGTCAGAAACACATTGTCAATGCAATCAGATCATAACACAGTGCTCTCAAAAGTGGTTGTAGAAATATGCATTCCTCATGAGTGTGTATAAGAGTCTGTTGTTCCATATCTTTGCCAATCCTTGGTATTGTCAGACTAGTAAAAAATCAATCGGGTAGATGTGAGAATTTCTCAAGGTGGTTTGACTTATATTTCCATGATTATTAGTAAGGTTGAGCATTTTTTTGTACTTATTGATGATGGTTACTCACCTATGAATTGCCTGTCCATATCTTTTGCCCATTTTTCTATTGGTTAGTGTTTTTCTTCTTGATTTGTAGGAGTTCTTTATATAATCTGGACATTAATCCTTCTTGATTATATGTATTACCAATCTTCAAATCTATACCTTGTTTTCACCTTTTTAATGTTGTCTTTTGATAAACAGAAGTTTTTTTCAGAAGTTTTTTAAATGAAGTCAGATTTATTCATTATTTTCTTTTTATATTTCACTTTTTTTTTTTTTAAAGATTCTTCCCTGTTTTGGGGTCATAAAGATACTCTCATATATTCTCTCCTAAAAGTTCTAAAGATGTCCTTTTCACATCTAGGCCCTTAACTCATTTGCAATTGACTTTTGTGCATGTTGTAACATGGAGGTCCAGCTTTACTTTTTCAATATGAAGAATAAATACATGTCTCTGTTACTGAATCTATGAAAATTGAATGAGAGTCTAAGGTCTCTTGAATTAATCTTTTCTTCCTATTTAACACAATCACTGAAGTTTGTGGAAGAGGTTTCATTTGAGTGGGGCCTTAAAACATGAATAGGACTTTGGAGAGTGCCTGGGTGGCTCAGCTGGTTAGGCATCCGACTTGGCTCAGGTCATGATCTCACAGTTCATAGGGCTGAGCCCCACATCAGGCTCTGTTGACGGCTCTGGGCCTGGAGTTGGCTTCTGATTCTGTGTGTGTGTCTCTCTCTCTCTACCAGTCTCTCTCAAAAATAAATAAACATTGAAAATTTTTTTAAATGAATAGGATTTCAAGATGCATAAATGGGAGAAGTCATTTGAAGAAATATGGCACAAATAATGAGGAGAGAAAGAGATGAGGAATTAGGAGATATGATCTTAAAATTGAACAGAATCGACTTTGATCAAAGTGTTAGTTACTGAGTAAACGATTGGCTTGGCATTGAGCCACAGTGTCTAATTTAATACCCACCAGCTACCTGTGGCTTGAAATTTGGCTCATCCAAATTGAGATGTGCTATAAGTGTAAAATACACATCATATTTCAAAGACTTAATAGTGAAAAATACTATAAAGTATCTCATTAGTGTTTTATATTTTTAAATTTTTAAATTTTATTTTAATGTTTAGTTTTAAGAGAGAGATAGAGGCAGAACATGAGAGGGGAAGGGGCAGAGAGAGAGGGAGACACAGAATCTGAAGCAGGCACCAGATTCTGAGCTGTCAGCACAGAGGCTGACGTGGGGTGTGAATACACGAACTGTCAGATTATGACCTGAGCCAAAGTCGGACGTGTAACCGACTGAACCATGTAGGCACCCCAATAAGGCTTTATATTAATTACATATCAAAATAATAATATTTTAGAATATTGGGTTGAATAAAATACGATATTAAAATTAATTTTATCTGTTTCTTTTTACTTTTTTTAAATGTGGCTACTAGGAAATTTTAAATAACAATTTTGGTTTTCATTATATTGACAGCAAAGTAGGCCAGGGCCAGCTTGTGGAGGATTTTGAGTGCTGCTAAAAAAAGTTCCATGTGTTACTCAATAAAGTAGTAGGGGAGAACCAAGGGGTTTTGAGGAAAGAGAAGGCAATCTGATATTCCTAACTCGATAACTAAGCATCCCGTCTGCACAGAGCCAATTTCAGAAACCATTGCACCATTAGCTCTGGGCAGATGATTACTTCTGGCGATGTGATTCTTACAGAGAATATTTGATGGTAGTCCTTGTTATTGTTTTTATTGTAGCACAAACGAAACTAATGTGTGCTCCTTTGAGTGGAAAATTGGAACATAACTGAGCCAAACTTAAAAAAAAATTTTTTATTAAGTTTATTTGTTTATTTGAGAGAGTGTGTGAGCAGGGGAGGGGCAGAGAGAGAGGGAGAGAGAGTATCCCAACAGGTTCAGCTCTGTCAACACAGAGCCCGACATGGGGCTCAAACCCATAAACCTCGATATCATGACCTGAGCTGAAATCAAGAGCCAGATGCTCAATTGACTGAGCCACCCAGGTGCCCTAAGCCAAACTTTTAATAGGTCCCCCATTGCTTAGGGGATAAAGTGATACTTTTTGTCTGGAATTAACCTGATATTGTCACCTTTCAAATTTCTCTGTATCTTCCTCAAATCCATTCAAATATGTCTGATCCATTCAAATATGCATATTTGAAAGGTGCTAAGAAAATAGTTCTTGAAAGCCTTCATAATTAAAAAATGTGTTACTATGTGTCGTGACACATGTTAACTAGGCTCACTGTGGTGACATTTTGCATTATATATGAATATGGACTCATTATGTTGCAAACCTGAAGCTAATGTTGTATGTCAATTAGACCTTGATAAAAAAAAAATAATTGTTAAAAATAAGTTGTGCTTGTCGAAGTGTAGATAGTGTTGAATGCTAGAGCAGACTCTGTAATCTGTTCTTGTTCCATCTTTGCCATTAAGTCTTTATATGACTTCATGATTGCTTTTTACTTGTCAGACACTATTCCAAACAATTTGTATAAACTATCTTATAAATTCTCACAATTATCCTATTGTCCTGAAACACAGAGAAGTGGCTAACTCAAGATCACGCAGTGGCAGTAAGGTTTCAAACAGGTGCACCTCGATTCGGAACCCAGACTTTATGTAGAAACGTATTTATGCTTTCGGTTTTTCAATGTACATATTCGCACCTTTTAAAAAATTGGTTTGAAATATTTCCTAACTCAATAATATTTTGCATTTCCCCCAAGTTGTATTCTTCTATAACATGATCATTAATAGCTACAGAATAGTCCATGTATTAAGACTGTATGATAATTTATATAGCCATTTCTGTCACTTGCAATATTTTCCAACTAAAATACCATGACGATCTCTCCTGTAATCAAGTCTTTTTATATATCCCTGATTATTTCTTTAGGACAAAGCGGGGGGGAGTAAAATTACTGGGCCTGAACAATCACTCTTGAAGCATCAGAATTAGGCAGATGGAATTAAGGGAAAGCAACATCAGCTAACAGAAATTCTTTACTGTCTCACTGTAAGCCCTTTGATGGGTAATTCTCAAAGCCAGCCCTATAGCAGAAGGCAGTAGTCAGATTACTGATGCTGCTGAGAGTCTCGAGTGCCGTGATCAATAAGATCTCTCCGCAGCACGTTCAGCTTTCCTATCTCTGGCTCACAGGGCTTCTGCCCCCAGAGTCACTGTTGGTGACTTCCTCCAGGGTTTGCATCATTTAAAATTACTTGGACGTCTTCAAGGGACGTACAGGACAATCACACTATCCCTCTGCAGGGTCTTTTCTCCCACTTTGTACTACGCAGTTCAACCCAGTAGCTTCCCAGGAGCATATCTATACTCTTCCCTGAGACTTTCTTTTTTCTTTTCTGTTGTCGGGTCAGTTTTAGAACTGATCTCCACCTTACAATCAATAATAAAATAGACCTGATGCCACTGCAGCGCTTCAAAAGTGACGTACCTTGCCATTCTCTTAATCCTGGAGGTACCGGAGAGATTACAAATCCAAGAAGTCTACGTAATAATGGTTATCGGGCACATAAATACCTCTCAATTCTGAAGCAGCTGATAGAGCTGGTGACAAGTACATGATTTAGGTCTTCCGTTTCTCTTTGTCGTATGAATCCTGAACTTTCTGAGGTTTAAAACAGTTTCACAAAAGGTAGGTGGAAGGAATCGATTACACAAGGTTCATTATCCTTATGTAAGGCATTGTAATCAGAGGACTTCCTTGTGAGAGCCCGGATAGCTCAGTCGGTAGAGCATCAGACTTTTAATCTGAGGGTCCAGGGTTCAAGTCCCTGTTCGGGCGCTTACCTTTAACTCCTTGCCGTAATTTTTCTTTCCTTCAATCTTAAACAATCTGAACAACATGAACTGTCTCACTGGGAAACCACCGCGTAAAAACCTCCATATTCACCAACAAATTGAGTGATTTTGCATAGCCAGGTTTTTCTTCCTGAAAACATATTTACCTTGCATATTCTGAAAGCAATGAAAAAACAAACTCAATTCGAGATAGGACTTTCCTTTAGTGCTAAGATTTTCATGTGGTAATATTTAGTAATGGAAGTGAGGGGGCAAAAGTCACGATCGCCCGAACAGGGACTTGAACCCTGGACCCTCAGATTAAAAGTCTGATGCTCTACCGACTGAGCTATCCGGGCGCTCCTGGGAAGTCCTGCTCTTCTGTTTACTTGATATAATTCCAGTAAATTACTTCTCTGGTAAACCATACTTAAAGTATCTTTTTTTTAACAAGATAAAGAAAAATAAGCATTCATTTTTCTACTTCTCTGTTTACTTAAGGCACGTGTTCTTCAAGTTCTTTCATATTTCGTATTTGATCAATTGCCAGTCTTCACTAAGCTCTGAAATGAAAAGGTAGCAACTTAAGGGAAAGGGCAAGCAACATTAAACTTTCAGACATAGAGTTGTGACCTCTTTTTGTTACAATTCTGTCTTGCATCTGTCACTTCGCCAATAAGACCTCTTAATTCTAGTTATTTTACAGAACCAGATGACAGTATCTTTCCCTTTAATGAAAAATACATTTCCGTTCACCAGATGATATAGCTGTTAGATAAGCGTTCCTCAGCACAAAAGAAGGAAAGACGCATTTGATTCACAAATAGAAGAGCTAATGTAGGAAAACAGAAGTGACGGGGGAAAGGCAGGTCCAAATTAAGATGAGAGAAAAGGAGCTTAGACTTTTAATTTAGGTGTTGATTGAATGTTTGCCTTTCCCTGATTTTGCCAAGTCAGATTCACAAAATGGGCCTTTCTAAAGCCCTGTCAGTGTGCACCAGTGGGAATAACATGGAGTATTAGGAACATTAACCTCCAGATCAGCCTCGTTTTTCCCAAAGTCAGTTTCATCAGCCCTGACGCACAGGGGTGGGGAGTGCAGGATTATGCCATTTCAAAGACTGATAAGGGAATTCCTTTTTGTTTCTGGGAACTTGAGGCTTCCGAGCACAATGAACAACAAAACAGCTCAACCTCAGTTGGAGGAATTTCTTTCCCACAATTGTCTGATTCTTTTAGAACAAGGACCAACAAACTGCGTAATTCTGAGCAGTCCAGGGTTTCCACATCTATAAAATGAGGGAAATTGATCGGACGACCTGTAAGATACCTTCTAAATCTGAAGTTTTACTGCACTATTACTTTTCCCACAATGAATAAGATTGGGAGGAACAGACTCAAAATGCAACACGAAGGAATTATTTAATTGAATAGTTATTGATCATCTATTATGACTTAGGTCCTGTGCTAGCTCTGGAGTCAAAGATCTGTAGGACACAGATCCTGCTCACAGCCGGAGAAAGAGGGCAGCAAACCACGTTAACAGAGTAATAAATGCAGCAATAAGTACACAGTGGCAGGCGATGAGCATGGGCCGTGGTTATAAAAGAAGGATAAGGGCCCTTGAGTATTCAGCAAGAAAAACACATGGTCAGGGTTGAATTTCAACAAATACCTGTCAGAGGTGCGCAGAGTAAATTATAATGAGCCAACAGACCTTTGTCATTTACTCATTCAGACATTTCTTGAGCATCCACTGCGTTAAATAAGGAAAACTTCTTGCTGTTTTTATGAATGAGATGTGGAAACACGTTATACCTAAAATGTTTTTTAAGGAAGGGAAATGGTGTCTGTCCAGGCTCCCTAAAAAGGAAAGAATGGAGGGGCTTTGAAGGTTTTGTTTTTCCTTGCCCTATGGCTTTGTTACGTAGTATTCCATGTTGGCCCCGAGAGAACACAACACAGATTTAATCACCCTCTCCTTTCCTTCCGGATAATAAACCAGCTGTTTGAAGTTCAATAGACTGGACAGGATTGACCCATCAAGTGGCTTGCTGAGTACCTACTATTTCCACAGCAGTAAACCAGACGCAGTGGGAAGGAAAACAGTGAACCCGGAAGGAAAGTGGGGAGTATAAACTGGATGTGAAGAATGGGGAATAGATTCGTGTGGCTGGAATGGAGGAGAGACAGAAGGTGGCAGATTGGAGACAGCTGACCAAATTTATTTCGGGCCAAGGAGAAAAATTGTATCATAGAGGCAATGGCAGAGTTTGAAAGTCGAATCAAAAGTTTGGCTTGTTAACACTGCAATGTCCCACCTGAGGAAGCGTGAACGGAATCCGCTTTTCCCCAAGTTGCATTACAAACGGGGGTGCCATTCATCTCTTCCTGGAGAGCTGCTCCATTTCTCACTTTACATAGACTGTCGAACTTAATTCTCCCACTAGAGGGCAGTCTAATCTCACAGATTCTATATTGGTAGTCTCCCACCCCCACATTTCTTAGACAGTTTCCCTCATTATTTTATCTTTCTCTAATTAAGTTTTTCTTTTAATTTAGTATACCTAGCATACAGTGTTATGTGAGTTTCATGTGTTTCCCCCACTAATTTTTAAAGGGATACTTTTTACCCACCGCCTCCCTGTGACCCCCATTCACCAGATTCACCTGTCTGAAAATCACTGTCAGCTCTGTATCAGAGCTGGGAAAAGTTGTGGAGCAAGAAAGGTCTCTGAAATTCACTCTCCTTCTTGCCTTCTCAGTGACACCATCTGTGACCTGGACCCTGACATAGTCCTCTGGTGACACCTTGAAGAGGAAACTGTTTTCACACGGACTTGGGGGCACCTATGTGCCAGGTAAACTCTTTCTTCCTCATCCTGAGAGTCCCGCAGTGGTGCGTGGCAGGGAAAGCACACAGATAGTCGGAAGTTGAATACAATTGTATCGAAGAGCCAGAAAGCCCATCTCTAATGTTGAAAAAAATTTTTAATGTTTATACATTTATAGGGGAGGGGAGGGGAGAGGCAGAGAGAGAGAGGGAGAGAGAGAATCCCAAGCAAGCCCCATGCCATTGTGAGCTCACGACTGAGCTGAAAACAAGGGTCAGGTGCTTAACCAACTGAGCCACACAGGCACCCCTGTGATGGTGGAATTTGGGGCCAGCAGGAAAGGTTTAATTTTAAGAGGCTTTCCCAAGGTTTCCCAAACCAATGCCATGGTTGTAGCTGTTCTGCAAAGACCCCATCTTCCATCATCATTGAATAGCCTCTTTGGAGTTGAGGCCATTTCAAGGTACCAGGGAGACGCTTGATACAGAGATGTTGTTTGGGGTAGTCTCCTCTGGTGTTTTGGTCCTAATAACTCCAAACTGAGAGAAGCCTGGGTTCCAGGTGAGCCCCCCTCACTTCTCTCCTCTCCGAGAATACAGGCAGGACGGCAGCCCAGCAACCTTGGACAGCGTCAGGAGCTCAGACACCGAAATCAATACCCTCCCTGAGCAAGGCAGCCCCCAAATGTTCTGGGTCATGGACAAGGTGTAAGAGAGAAGCAGGACTGACTCCGAGGCCAGTAGGACTCAAAAGGGATTGAAGTCAGTCTGATCACTAAATATTCATAGAGCTTCCCTACCCCGTCTCCGAAATCCATTCACCTGGCAAAAATGTTTGGATCTTTTTGAAGAAAGTCTGCTGAAGGATTTTTAAATGACGATGGTAAAACCATTGCCCTTTGCAATTTTAGCTCAAGCCTGTTTTACAGATAAGCCCTGAGAGGACACTGCACACATTTACTCATCTTCTCCTCTCGTTCCTTTCTACCACCTGCTCCCTGACTAGTAACCAGGTCTTTATTCCTTCACTCATTCACCAAGCACACCCTGAACACCGGCTGTGGATCAGCAATGAATTTGTCCTCAATTCAAAGGTAAACCCAACAGAGACTGCCTTCTCCTTCAGGAGCCTATACTCCAACTACCCTCCTCCGCTGTCCCCTCCCCAACTCAGGAAAGAAGCCAACAAGCAATTCTGACACTCTGTGATAAGCGTTACAAGCCGGGCGGCTCTCAGGTGTACCTAGACATCCTTCGGAGGCACTCTAGGGAAGCTTCCTGGAAAGCTAATTGTAGGGTGGATTAGTTCGCGATTGCTGCTTTAACAAATTACCACAAATTTAGTGGATTAAAAGTTTATTATCTTATGGGCACCTGGGTGGCTCGGTTGCTTGAGCAGCTGACTCCTGATTTCACCTCAGGTCACGATCTCATGGTTTGTGAGATGGAGCCCTACGTCGGGCTCTGCACTGACAGTGGGGAGACATTAGTTTGAAGAAACTTCTTGTGTAGATCAGAAGCCCAACATGGGTCCCACTGGGCTAAAATCAGTGTGTCAGCAGGGCCATGGTCCTTTCTGAAGGCTCTAGGGGAGAATCTGCATCCTTACATTTTCCAGTTTCTAGATGTTCACGTTCCTTGGCTCAGGACCTCAGCTCTCCAATGTAAAAGCCAGTCCCTTTTACCATTCTTCCATCAACACATCCCCCTCTGACTTTAGCTAAGTGTTCTGCTTTTAAGGCCCAGTGTGATTAGATTGGACTCACCTGGCTAACCTCCCCATCTGAGGTGTTTAACTTAATCATATCTGCACAGTCCTTTTGCCACGTAAGATAAACATATTTATACATTCCAGGGATTGGGAAGCAGACGTTTCCTCCTTAAGGGGGCCATCACTCTGCCTACCATGTAGAAGGACCACCACCCAATGGGAAGGGCAACAGAGGTGGGGTTTTGGCGGGTAGGAGGCCCTTTCCAGGCAGCGGGACGAGCTCACAGAAAGACCCTGCACGTATTCTAGAAACAACATGGAGTTTGCCTGCCTTGGAATGAGGGAGGGAGTGATTCATTCAAGCCCTGTTTATGAAATGCAGACATTACAAGCATTCTGAGGATGCAGAATGAACACGACAGTCTTTGTCCTCTGAGGCTAGAGTGAAAAGTAAGGGCCAGATTATGAGAGACCTTGTTGACTTTCTTTAAAAGTTTGAGCTTCATCCAAGAGCTACATGGAGTCAATCATTCATTTGACAAATTTTATTGAGCACAGGCTACATGCCAGGCACTGGTCCAGGCTCTGGGAAATACAGAAGTTTAAAAATTAAGGTAAGAAAAGTTAAAAATAAAAAAAATAATAAAAATTAAGGTAAATAATCCCTACACTGGAGTCCCTGGATGGCTAAGTCAGTTGAGCATCAGGCTCTTGATTTCAGCTTAGGTCATGATCTCATGGTTCCTAGGTTCGAGCCCTGAGTCGGGCTCTGCAGTGACTGCACGGAACCTGCTGGGGATTCTCTCTTTCCCTCTTGCTCTTCCCCTCCCCTTAAAATAAATAAACTTAAAAAAAAAAAAAAAGAGAGAGAATCCCTGTCCTCATGGAACTGATGTGCTAGTTGATGCTAAGCAAGGGAAACAGATGTCTGCTTTAAGAAAGATCATTCTGGCTGGGGTGTTGGAAAAGAGTAGGAGACGAGCAAGACTGCAGGTAGCCCCTTCCTCAAGATTCACCGCCTTTCCTCAGCTTCACGTCCCTCCCCTCCTTGGCCACTTCCTCTTTTGTCAGGAACCCTCTCTCCCCTTCAACCTCCAACTGTACTTATTCTGCAACCCCCCCCCCCACCCCTGCCCTGATTTAACATTCTACAGCTGCAGGAGAAAATGATGAAAATGTTAAATACTGTAGCCACTGCACGTCAGAATATCTGATGCCAGCCACATCCTTCACTCTGCTGACAATTCCATTTTCTAAGAAGCCACCATCCTCATCTCTTTTGGGGGCTATTTTAACTTTAACCATTTTCCTTAAATCCTCAAGCCCAGCTTGAACCCTCCTCTCTCTGGAGATTACTTAGGAACCATCAGGTAGCAGCTGGTTCTCCCCGCTCCCCCCCCTTTTTTTTTTTAATGTTTCTTTATTTTTGAAAGAGACAGCGTGAGCAGGGGAGGGTCAGAGAGGGAGGGAGACACAGAATCCGAAGCAGGCTCCAGGCTCTGAGCTGTCAGCACAGAACCCGACGCGGGGCTCGAACCCACAAACTGTGAGATCACAACCTGAGCTGAAGTCAGATGCTCAACCCACTTGAGCCCCGGATCACTCCTAACCTCTGGGCTTACCAATCTACGCAAGCATCTCTGCCCGTGCCCCTTCCCTCTCAGATATCACAGGCAGTCCACCCCCGTGTGCCCAGATCCCATCCCCTCTGGGACATTTTTCATTAATCATCTATCTCCTTGGTCTTCCCCCTCAACATATGAGCATGTTTAAACGTTCCCTTCTGGAAAAGAAAAAACAACAAAAATCTTTCCCTTGACCCTGCAGCCCTCCCCGGCCCATCCACTGCCTTATATCTCTCCTTTCCATTAACTGTCAACCTTCTAGGGAAAAAAATGCTCAATGTTATTTTGGGTCTCTTTTATTCCTTAACTAGCTGGAGCCTGGTTTAACTTGACTGTTCTCACACCACTGGTCCCGGTGACTGTCCTGCCCATCCACCAGGCACTTTCCAGCCCTGCCTTCCTGTGCGGTCCTGCCACACTTGTGTTCCCGTCACTTTCCTGACACTTCCCCCCACCCTCCTTTCTCACACTCTGTGGTCTACCCCCCTGGGTTCTCTGTCACCTGTGGGACAAAATCTAAACCCTTTGGAGTGCCCTGGTTTCTCTTTTCAGGAAATGTCTCCTCCCCACCAAAGCACATTAGAAAGCCTTTGATAAGATGTTTAATCCAGTGACCCAGGCCTATTTCCTGTTAGCTCTCCGCTTGGGACTTTTCACTCCAGCGACACAGATGCCTAAGGCCCAGGAGCTTCTCTGTTCTCGCAGGCCTCTGAGCTTAGCCTGATGACAGACACCAATAGTTGTATCGTGAACAAGTGGTAAATGAGGGACTGAATAAACACGTGTTTTTCTCCCCTGTGGCTCTCAAGGATCAGGAATAGGATCATGTGTACATTAGGACTGACACGCATTCTGTCCACTCATTAACAAGTTTCACTTACATCCTCTCGTTTGATCTGCATAGCAGACCTGAGCAGGAAGCAAAGCTGATGTTATTACTGATGCTCGGAGGGTAGACAACCCAAGGTCACCTGGCAGAGGGTAGAGAGAAATGCAGGCTTCTCCTGCCCCTTAGGGGTCCTTTGCATTCACTCAGATTTATCTTATATGAGAACAAAACCATATCCCACGAAATCCTTGTGAACTGCGAATTCACTTTTTATATTGTTCACCCTCTCCCATAGGACTTCCTCTGGTTATTCAAATTCCCTTCCCAATAAATATCCTCTTACTGAGCTCTGAAGCGCTTCAAATCCTATAACTAGGAATCTAAGAATCTTGTTGGCTTTGTTGTACGCTTTTGTATTAATGAAGAAATTTTAAAGGCCCCAGATCTTACCAAAAAGGCCCTTCAGACATTAAAAAAAAAATACAACTCTAAACATACTGAAAGAAATAGTAGCATTTCCATAAGTATTTTCTTGAGACCAGGGAAGGGGGAGGTTGGCAGACGTTTCCATGGGGTCCCCTGGCTGGGGGGGTCCTAGGGCGTCTGAGGGAGGCTGGGAGCCCTGAGACCCTGGACACCTGAAGGGATGAGCCTGGGAGCCAGGTGTTGATCCCCACAGACCGCCCAGAAAGGAAAGAGGGCCCTGAGGGAGAATAGGATACAAGTTTGAGGAAAATGTACTTTGAGATCAGAGACCATAGTTACCATGCAAAGCAAATGCAAGTGGGGAGCTGGCCAATCCTCGGCTTCTTTTGGGTGGAGTCTTTAGGAAAATTCTACTAGAGACCGCTGCTCAAAGAAAGGCACTTGGAGTAAAAATGTTAACCATGACCCACTGAACGAAAGAAGTGGGGTTTTTCCCTACCATAGTTGGGTTGGAGGCCGCTCCCCGCCCCCCAACTGAGGATTGCAATTCTCTGAGGTTCAGGTGGGACGACCCACTTGGATCAACAGAAAAACCAACGAGGCTGAGCGCACCGCGCGGTGACAGCAGCCCCTCCGCCGCCCTCAAGGTAGGGACTTCGGCGGGCGTCGCAGTCCTAATAAAGATGGGGGCAGGGGAAAGTCATCGAATCCGTACACGGGTTCATCTTCAGCAGAATGACCTGGCATTCATCTGACACAGAGCCCCGCAGGGAAAAGTAACGACCATCTGCAGAAACCTCCCCCGGGCGGGAAGCGGCGGCGCCGGCGGCCGGGTTCCCGAGCACAATCGGCGGCCCGCGCGCCGCTCCCGCCCGCGCCCCCGCCGCCAGGGAGGGAGGGAGGGAGCGAGGCGGG
>NC_043702.1:150035173-150051024 GCF_006229205.1 Suricata suricatta | reverse complement strand
CGGGGACGCCTGGAGCCGCGGGGCCGGCAGCCCACGTCGCCGAGCACGCGACACGTCGGGTCTCGCAGGGAAGCCCGCGGCGAGCACAGGTAGGACGCGCACCCGGCCCGGAGCCGCCGCCCGGGGTCTGCAGGTTGCCCGCCGAGTGGAGGGAGCGGAGGTCAAGGGGCTCCCCTCCCTCCAACATGGCAACAGCCGATGCAACAATGGAAGGAGCCGCGGGTTCCCAGCGGCCGGCCGAGCTGCGGACGCGGTGGCAGCGAGAGCTCCAGCCCGCGGCGCCCTGCAGGTTGCCGACTCCCTGCGCCACCCCGCCCCAGCAGTTTCGGGGTGCCTCGAGTCCCCGGGTACCCCCTTCCGACCCCTTTTCTCTAAACACACTTCCTGCCTTCCAGCTGCACGGCGATCTGAACCAACCAATGGTTTGGGGGTTTGTTTAAGATGAGAAATAAAAAGCAAAACCTGCCCCGGAGTTGGGGTAGGGGGTGGGGGTGCTTTCTGTTGCGGTGGGTGAAAAGTCAGCATCCAGCCTGGGGAATATATACATTTTTTTAGCCAGACGGATGGCAGGCTTGGCACCTCCGTTATAAGGGTATTGCAGGACCAGGAGAAGCTTGGGGGAGAGAGAGGGACCCTCAGGCCTGACTTTCCGGGCCCTCTGCGGAGGCGCTGCTCTCCTGGCTGGTACTTGTCTCTCATTTTCAGCTCCCGACAGCGGCGACTTTGATGTTGGGGAGCAATGGCAGCTGCAGGAAGCCCAGGGGACGCTGCCAAGCTGGGGTGGGGTAGGGTGGGGAGCCAAGGGGCTTGGCCAGCTCCTGGGTTGTGAGAAGAGGTTACCAAACGTATGAGGTTAGTGCACACACCCTAATTGGCTGAGGGTGGGGTGTGTGTGTGTGTGTGTGTGTGTGTGTGTGTGTGTGTGTGTGTGTTGTGTGTAAAGAGTCTGCTATTGCTCTGGCTCCTCCTGGCCAACCTTCTCTCCCTCTGTCCCCACCCCCTTTTGGGGTCTTTGTGGCTTCCCTGTCCCAGTCCCACCAGCCACGCCTAGAATGGAATCTCTATTGTCTCCTGCTGCCCTGACGTTTTTTTTTTTTTTCTTTTTCTCAATTCTCTGGGGAATTTTGTACCCTGTGCTAGCTGGTCCCAGCATGGCACCAGATTCCTTAGCACATAGCTACCCCGGCTTCCAGGAGTGGGCCAACACTGCCCCTCCTTCTCTCTCTAAACTACCTGACTGTCTGGGATGGGGCCAAGCAGATGTAAGTAATTTGCTCTGAATTCCAAGCCTGTATCAGTTGCTGAAAACTTACTCCACTGCTGCACTAGGCCTTGGAAAGATATTGGAAGAGAAATGTTCCAGAGGGTGGCAAACCTGATCCCAGATTACCCCTCCTTCCCCAATTCCAGCTGTGCATCCTACAGTAGAGAGGTTCTGAGGCTACACAGTTGCATCTTCTCCGGAGCCTGGCAGTTGCATCTGGGGTTGCGTCCATGGAAAAATTAAGTAGAGGCATATTTTATAGCTCTGCCTGGCAGCTAGCGTCGGAGATGGTGGCTCCGAGCCGGAGCCCTGGACTGAGGCTGTGGCTGCTTCTCCTTTGGCCTTTGGATGAGCTCAAGGTTTGATTTACATGGCTCTGAATTTACTGCTGAGTGTGCATGGGTGTGTGTGTCTGAATTTGATCAAGCTCTCAGCCCTGGCCAGAAGGAGATTGTGCATTTCCCTCTCCCTGGAAGTGTCAGGGAGCCCGCGGGGTGTGCTGGGTTGAGGAAGACCCAGTGTATTGGGGCCTCGGGATTTTTCCCTGGGGTGCTCCTTCTGGATTGCCCAATGACCTGGAATTCTTCGGGTCTTTGCCATGACATAGCGGCCCTCTAGCAGGCACCCCACAGCCTTGTGGGCCTTTGGTGCCCTCTCGGTGGTTTCCTCACCCCACCTGGGCCTGGCGCTTTGTAGGTGCCTCATATGGGAGGGTCTTCAGCCTGGACAGCCCTGCTGCAGTTAGCAGGGAGAGAGACAAGAGAACTGTTTGTTGCTTTTGCGGGGTGCGGTTTGTGACTGGTCATAAACTTCAGGCTCCTCACGATCCCCAGGTATGAACTTGGACATGATAGTGAGGGGTAGTAGAGAAAACAGTGAGTGGCTTCGGAGTCAGGAGGCTCAGCTCTGAGTCCCTGTGTGACTGACTTCCTAGCTCTGTGAGTATGGACAACTTGTGAACCTAAGACTTAGCTTGCTTCTCTGTAAAGTGGGGAAAAAATAATGCCCTGGGCTCACAAGATTGTTTTAAGGATGAATTACATTGCTTCCCATGAACCGAATAAAATCATGTGTGCAGAAGCACTCTGAAAGTGGCAGAATACTACCCTGATGTGCATTATTCACTTGAGTTTAGCCTTGGTAACAACAAAGGAGGGAGAGCTGGTGGAGGTTGGGGAAGGGGTGGGAGAAGGGGATGGAATAGAGAATGTTCTGGAACATAGGACAAGGGAAGAATGATCTGATGGTACCAAGGTAGCTATTTTTTTTTTTTTGGTTACTTCTCTTTTTTTGGAGGAGAGGGTTACTTTTCTTTAAAAAGGATTGGTAGGATAGGAGCTAGAAGAAAAGGCTGCCTAATGATATCTGTAGGGAAGTGGGGAGACATACACCCCCCAAAGGCTGTCCATAGACAAGGTAGTGCTGCGTTGGCAGATAATATAATAGCTAACATTTACTGATGTCAATCAGCTAGTAAATGACAGAGGAGGGATTTTAAGCAGGCAGTTTCACTTCAGACCCTGTGCGCATAACGTCGATGCCACTATCGGGGAGATGTTGGGTCTTGGGAGAACGGAAAGGGATTAGCAGAGTCACGGAATTCACTGGCTTCCCTTGGACTCGAATGCCCATGACATGTCACCAGACTGGGACATACCTCAGACAGTAACTTCTCAGGGGCAAGGGCCCAGCATTGCCCCTCCTTAATTCCCAGGTGTTCAGGGGTCAAGGGTGAATTCCTCAGGCTTCTACCTCACCAGCTTTTCTCTGCTTTCTCATGTGTATCCCTGGGGATAATAAAGTCAAGCAATTTTGCTACCTCCCGGGCAACCCTGGGATTTGGGGTACTGTGGAAAATTGAGGCAAATCTTTTGTTTTAGTATTTCCATATCTGCTTTATTTGGCATCTTGTTTATAAGATTAAACTTAGGATATTATGATTCTTGGACATCCCACGTACGACTTTTAGAACTGGAAAGGACTTTGGAGATCCTTGCCCTGAGAAGTGACACCCCCAAGGTCACGCAGTTAGCTGTGCTGGAACTTTACACTTGCCCCAGAGATCACAAGATGACCAATGACAGGACCTGCCTTTCCGCACATTAGAATTGTGTGCAGATGATTGGGAAGTTCTCTCAGGACACTGGGGGTGGAATTCACACCAAATTTCTATGTCAGTGAAAGAGATTAAGGACACAGAAGGCACCGTTTGTGCTTCAGGGCAGAGGCCTTCAAGTTCTGGAGAAGGAAGAGGAAAGAAAGAGGTTCTCGATATTCCTGAGGCTGAATACAGAACTTGTGGCTGAAGGAGTCTAGCAATTCACGCCTTCCTCTCTAGGGATACTTCCTGTAGGGAGTTTCATCCTGCAGAGGCTCCATGGCACTTCAAAGAGGAGCCAAAGATAATTTGTCTCTGCAGAAAATGTTTTCCTTTCACCAAAACATTACCACTTTGGCCTCCATTCCTTCCTGAAAAATCTGTTCAATTCCCTTCTTCCTGGACCTTTCTCTCGAGCCACCCCTAGTCACAAAGAAGAACCTTCTAGGCAATTTCTTTTCTTCTCTGCAGTTCTTCTTGCTATGCTTTGTGCATCCTACATGTCTGCTCCTGAGGCTCCTGTCCTAAAGGCTAGATTCCACTTCGTCTCCTCTGCTCGTATCCTTTCCAGATGGAGGTGGGTGTTTTAGAAGAGAGCATCTCTGCTCACATAGCCGGTTATGCAGGTCCCATGCCTGGTTAAGCCAGGCCCACCAGGAGTAAGCGTGCATAGAGGCATCCTCTACAGCCAAGTTCTTCTCTCTACCAAGGGTAGTTGGTCCCTTTGGTAGCAAACCAGAAGACATAGGGGAAGGAACCAAGGAGATTCCATTTTCAGGAAGTGCTATGGTTTGCCTCGCTAGTGAGAAGAACTAGGTATGAGCCTTTCTGGTCTTAGGTCCTAGACTAACCTAGAATATAGGTAAGTGTAATGAAGGGGCTCTCCCACTGTTGAGACCTCTTTTGAGAGCCCCCCTTTTCTGGAAGCAGGGCACCTGCCACATTCCTGATTCGCCGTGCTGTTACACCTTCCTACAGGTAATTATTTACCTGACAAGGAGCTCCGTTAGAGTGCATTTAATTCTGACCAAACATGGAGAGAGCGCTTGCAAATTGGGTATTACAGGAAGCTGGGAGAAGACATCTATATTATTTTCCCCAAAAATATTATGGCCAGGATTTCAGAATTCCACTCTAGACCTTAAAAAGGCAGATTTCTTTTTTTTAATTAAGAGAGAAGAAAGATATCATTCCCTGACAGGCAACTCTGAAACACAGTTCTCTCAAGTGCAGTGTTGACGACACTGTTGCAGATGGTTTCAGCAAGGAAGGGGGAAAGGAGCCACCTGAGCGAAAGTTCAAGTGCCACGAGGCAAGAGTATGTGATGAAGAATAGCCACCAGCATTGAGTGTCCTGTAGGTTTTTTGGGTTTTTTAGCTTTGTGGGTTTGTTTTGTTTTGTTTTTGCTTTAATCCCTGTTAGCATACAGTTTTGTTTAATGTCAGGTGTTGTCCACCTGTAGCTTCTTAAACATGATCTTCACTTTCCTGTTCCCCTAACCTTGGAGAGACCCGTGATGATGAAACTGTCTCCTCCCCTTTCACCGATATGAGACCTGAGGTTTTGAGTAGGTTTGGTTCGAATTAAGATTAAAAAATCTGCCCAAGATTGTAGGACTAGTGAGAGAAGAACCGAAGATTGACTCCAGGTCAGGAAACCTCCAGCACCTGGGTTTCTTCCCTTGGTGCTCCCCTGAAGGGACTGCTGAGGAAAAGTTTCAATGAGCCCCAAGTTCTGAATGAAACAGGGCTTCCCCAAGAGTCCATTGATGACAGAAAGGGTTGTTCTTACAGTGGTCTGTGGTTAAGCTATGGTCACAAAGAGAGATAAGTCTTTCAGAGAATGTTTAAAAAAGAACTCATTCACTCATTCAACAGATGTTTTTTGAGGGCTTACTAATGACTTTAGGTACTTTCAGTGATGAGGACTGATAGCCTTCCAGAACTTAGAGTTGAGTGGGGAATACAGACAGGTAAGTAGGCTGTGTGTTGGGGGTGGGGCAGGGAGCATGGGATGCTTTGGAAACTCAAAAGTGGGAGTTTGGGGTAGTCACACTTCCTGGAATAAATTAAATGTTAGTCAAAGGGCGCCTGGGTGGCTCAGTCCGTTAAGTGTCCGACTTTGGCTTAGGTCATGATCTCATGGTTCATGATTTGGAGCCCCACATCTGGCCCTGTGCTGACAGCTCAAAGCCTCAAGCCTCCCTTGCTCATGCTCTGTCTCTGTCTCTCTGTCTCAAAAATAAATAAAAACAGGGGCGCCTGGGTGGCCCAGTCGGTTAACCGTCTGACTTTGGCTCAGGTTATGGTCTCACAGTCCGTGGGTTCAAGCCCCGCATTGGGCTCTGTTCTGACAGCTCAGAGCCTGGAGCCTGCTTCAGATTCTGTGTCTCCCTCTCTCTCTGCCCCTCCCCCACTCACTTTCTGTCTCTCTCAAAATAAAGACATAAAAAAAGAAAAAAAGAAATAAATAAAAACATTAAATGTTAACCAACATCTGAGCAATAAGTAGAAATTGAGGTGGGGGATGAAGTGAAAGTAGTTTAACCTGGCCAGAGCCATTGAAGGAGTTTGCCTTTTATCTTTTATTCACTGACGCTCTCCTCCGTGCACAGCAGTGAAGACAGACATGGTCCTTGTCCTGCTGGAGTTTGTATTCTGGGAAAACTTAGTTCACTAAGAATTAACTAAACCAAGCTTTTTTGTTTTCTGATAGAGATTCTATACTGGCATATTAGGGAATTCCTTGTAGATAAACTCTGGCTGAGCTTTGGAATGTTTGAGAAAGACTCTTGTAATGGTCCTATGGGTAATATGGGGTGGAGGCAAGAGGTGGGTTAATTGATGGCATCTTCTGAGCCTCTGTCCATTCATTCTTATATTTGTTGATTCATCAACTGAGGGGTGGTATAAATTCAGGATGCAGGTAAGAGTATGGCGTTGGACCCAGAGTCCATGGGTTCAAAGCCCAGCTCTCCCGGTACTAGTTGTTTGACTTTGGGAAAGTTACTTGATTTCTCTGTGCTTCTTTTTCCTTATTTATTTTTTAGTTTTTAAATGCTTTTATTTATTTCTGAGAGAGACACAGAGACAGAGTACAAGCGGGAGAAGGGCAGAGAAAGAGGGAGACACAGAATCCAGGCTCTGAGCTGTCAGCATGGAGCCTGACATGGGGCTTGAACTTGTGAACTGTGAGATCATGACCTGAGCCAAAGTCGGACACTTAACTGACTGAGCCACCCAGGCACCTCAGTTGTTTCCTTATTTGTAAGATGGGGAAAATAATAGTACGATGGGGTGGGGGGAAGCCGTGGTAAAAGTGAAATGAGTTCATTAATGAACTATCTAGAATAGGGCCTGATACATAGTAAGGGCTTAGAAAATAGTGGTTTTTACAATTACATTATCATCCTTCAAGCAAGTTTGTGCTGAACCCTAGGGATACAAACTTAAATTCAGTATGGTCCATGACTTTGAGGCAACCACACTGAACTCCAAAAATTACAAGTGACTGAATGAGTTGCTCTGTGGAGTGGGTAATCCTGTAAGCTGCGTACGAGGCACTTGTCACATGGCCGCCCCAAGACTTGGTGTCATCTGAGGCAGCATTTCATAGACGTATAGAAGCTAGGACCATAGCGCTTAATATTTTAGGGACTTCTGAACTCTGAGAATCTAATAAATGCTATGGGGTAGCAACCCGGAAACAAACGAAAATTTTGCTTTCCTCATTCAGAGTCCCTGATTCTATAGCGGAGAGGTGTTCGGTATTCTCCTCTGGGTTGGTCTGGCCACCCTCAGAACACAGTATTTGACAGCTCTGCCCCTAGTGTAGGACACTGTGCTTAGCCTTGCCAGGAAGACAAAGTAAATAAAAGGCAATTCTTGATCTTAAGATTGATGGGCTTGTGTCTGTGAAAGTGCCTTGTAACTATAAAGAACTCACCTGGATAAAAATTATTTTTATCCTAATCACTAGTAGGTATAATACAAAACAGTATAAACGCTGTATATCTTTAGAGATGTTCAAAAGAGTGCAGAAGTCACTTTCTGTCACAGGAGATGAGAGAAGGCTCAAATACAAAGGTAGGCGTTTATAGAGGGCGAGCCAGAGAGCTTTCCAGAAGGCACTAGCACGGCTGAAGATTCGTGGGAAAACTTGCGGCCCCACGGAATGCTTATTAACTATCAGCATTTGGGGGGCATACAGAGAACTGGGCTGGGGCTCAGTGTGGAGAGTCTTGAATGTCCAGTATGAAAGAGGAGAGACCAAAACCTTTTCCTCAGAAGGATGACATGAACAGAGCCAATCTGCAGAATTGTCTTAATGTCTTCACGGTGGAGCAGATGCTTCAGGGGTCAGTGGGGAGACAGAGACACTTAGTTAGGAGTTTGTTTCAATTGTTTGGATAAGAGAAGGAATAATAATCTTTGGTGCTAGGGCGCCTGGGTGGCTCAGTTGGTTAAGTGTCTGACTTTGGCTCAGGTTCATGATCTCATGGTTCATGAGTTTGAGCCCCGCATCTGGCTCCCTTCCGTAAGCACACAGCCCGCTTCAGATCCTCAGTCCTCCTTTCTCTCTGACCTTCCCCTGTTGGTGCTTTCTCTCTCTCTCAAAACTAAATAAACATTAAAAAATAATTTTTGGTGCCTAATGTGTGCTTTTGATAGCTTATTTAACTTAAGGAAAGTGATCCAAAGCTTGGAAAGGAATGGACCAGTTTGAGAGAGACCGGAACAGGAAGGCTGGGAGATTTCCTTCGCTGGAAATAGACTGATGGTGGCTCAGTCTGGAAAGAGCACTGGAGCGGGAGTCTGGGGCCCTAGTTACAAGTCCCACTTCTGTCACTGATGAGCTGTGTGACTCCTGACAAGTCATTTCTCCTTCTGGTCATTGATTCTCTCTCTCTTTTTAAAATTTTTTTATTAAAAAATTTTTTTTTAACATTTATTTATTTTTGAGAGACAGATCATGAGCAGGAGAGGGGCAGAGAGAGGGAGACACAGAATGTGAAGCAGGCTCCAGGCTCTGAGCTGTCAGCACAGAGCTTGATGCGGGGCTCGAACCCACGGACTGTGAGATCATGACCTGAGCCAAAGTCGGACGCTCAGCTGACTGAGCCCCCCAGGCGCCCCCCCTCTCTTCCTAATGTTTTTATGTGAGCATACGTGACACACAACGTTACCATAGTTTCAGGAACACGACTCCTCTGTACGTTGTGCTGTGCGCACCACAAGTGCGGCTGTGATCTGACCTGTCGCCACCTCACATGCTAGTACAGGATCAACTGGACTCTCAGTGCTGTGCCTCTTCCTCCTGTGACCTACTTGTCCCATAACCGGAAGCCTGTATCTCCCACCCCCCTTCTCCCATTTTGACAATTAGTCTTTGGTCCTCTCATCTGGAAAACGGTGGCTTTTCTTTTGGTTTTCACTTGTTGATGATTTGCTTGTTTTTGAGTGGCTTGCGATGGTGAAGAAGTGCTTTGGGGTGTCGGGGGAGAGGGTGGAGGCGTTGTCCCAAGATAATCAGCAGCATCAGCTTGCACGTGGGTAAGATGTGACGTGCCTGGGTCCCATTCTGTGAGAGAGGAAAAACACTATGAATTTTTGGCCTCAACCAAGTTCCAGTTTAATTCCTGATTTTGTTGTTTACCAGTTGGGTGACCTTGGCGGGGGGCGGTGGTTTATTCAGTCCCTTTCCTGTTTTCCACTTTCCTCATCCATTAAATAAGGATGTTAATATCCACACGGAAGGATTGTTGTGAGGATTAAACAAGACAAAACCTAGCACAAAATACCAGTGGAGAAAGGCAGGTGCATTTCTTTCTATTTTTGTGATGCTTATATTCACTTAACCTCTCCCCCACCTCTGCCCGACGCTGCCCATCCCCCTTTCTTTCCCTTTCACCTGAATGACATATGACATCTTCACTCCAGGGAGGACTGCGGACGCATCCCCGGGGGATACTAACTTTGTAATGGGGTTCACACCGTTTCAGCAAGGTGCCTATGGAACCTTATCCCTAAAGTGCCTGCACCCATGGTCACACCCTGGCTACACTCATCCAGCAACAACAGTGTCACCTAATCCTGTGGGATGTGAATGTGCTACACTGTGCCTGGCTGGTCCACCCCTCTGCTGAATGTCCCCTTTGCCCGGTATAGACTGAGGCTCTGACCTATAGAGACCTCTGTCTCCCTTGGAACCTTCCTGTGCAGAGTGGGACATAGGAGGTGGGAGAAAGGCATCAGGCATGTACTGAGCGACACCAAAAGGAATTGCCCTTATTCCTTGCTCTCCTCCCCCATGCCCAGGGTCACCTCCTGCTTAGAAAATAAGTCTTCTTAGCCCCTCTTTACAGATGACAATTGTTTTCGTGCCATCTAAGGCAGATGTGTCATTCTTGTGCCCCCAGGCACCAGGGCCACCATTTTAATCCATTGTGTCACACACACATAGCGTCAGAATGTTAAGGAGCCACAAAAAGCAAAAGAAGGAATTGGAAGGGTTGACCAGGGAAGGCTTCTGAGGCTCTTGAGTCTGTGTGGGAAGAGGAGAGAGGGAGAAAGCAGGAAAGAGGAGGGAGCCTCCAACTCCACCCAGGGCTTTTGAGGCTCTAAGCATCATCCTGGTGGGGAAATAGGTCACAGGAAATCTATACCTGGCAGTCAGTGCTGATGGGTCCTGCTGAAGGCTCTGGGACCTACCTCTGGGACAGATCTAGGGGAAGACCAGACTGATGTGGGGAGTCCTGGCTGGGATCTGGGCTGGGAACTGGTGCCACCGGCCACTGCCTGCTGCCTCCTTCCCAGGCCCCCATCTATGTATCCCTTTCCCTGTGGTTTGGCGATTCTGAACACTGAGAGGCCATCTTTGGCAGGGTCTCAATCTTAGTTGCATCTTGGGGCCCTGCATCCTGAGTGGACTTTCTCCTTTGACCTGGGTAAACTAGATTCCTTAGTCTCCCTCCAGGGCCAGTGTCCTCCGCTGGCCCTGAGCAGGATATCCTTTAAGGCTACTGAAGAAGGGCCGGGGGCCGCCTGGGTCAATGTTGGCCAACAATAGGCAAGGCCAGGGATAGGAGGGGTCAGTGACATAGAGACAAGCTGCCTGCTGGGCCGCACTGAGGGGGTACATGTGTCCTGGACAGGAATAAGAGACGCCTAGGCCTCAGGAGCTGAGACTGGGGAAGCCATGAGGAGGCACAGCCTAGTGTCAGGGTCCACCCGGCCAACTATTAATGGATCATTCCTCCCAGGCCACTGGAAATTTCCCTTACCACTTCCAGAATGGGTTGGGTCTGGTCCTCCTCTCCTCAGACTTGCTTTTGTAGATGCAAATGTCCCTGGGTGGGACTAACACCTTGGCCTCTCACACGCCTGTGTAAATTAGTATCAGATGTTTGGTGGTGTTTTCTGGGTATGTGTGTGTGTGTTTCTGGGCTTGAGAGCAGGGCACCCCTTTCCTCGCCTACCCTGGTCTGTGGGGATCCCAGGGCCTCTCCACTGTGCCCTGAACTTAGGAAATAACAAAGTTATTCTGCCCCCAGGCCAGCGGGAGCTAGATGGCCCTTGGGCTAAGATCCTGGGCTCTGCTGCCTCGAGTCCCCTTCGCTTGCATTCTGGCTCCCCAGTGCCTCCAGTGTGCTGGAATGTGGATGAGGAGGGCCCAGAGCTGCTCCCTGGAGCTGAATGGTCCTGTTTTCCTTTTTCTTCTGGTTCAACCTTCCATCTACTTTCCACAGTCTTCTTTGCCAGTGACACTAAGGTCATGACCTCTTGCTGTCTAAGTCAACTTCTTCAGGTAGCTGATGAGGGAGGCGGGGAGGTGGAGGGGATGGGCAGGAGTGGGGGGGACCTGGAGGGTGGGAAGGTAGGGGGGGTGCAGGGGCAGATGTGCATAACTGTGGAAGGTGTGGGGATTGTGTGAAGAATGTGGGGTACAGAGGTGTGCACTTGGGGGAGGAGTATGGAGTATGCATGGAGAGGGTGTGGGGTACCTGTGGGTGCTTGGGGGAAGGTATGGGTGGGGTGGGGAGGGAGGAGGTGGAAGAAGTTGGTCTTGGGGGTGAAGGGGTGTGCACTGGGAAGGGAGTGTGTGGTAATGACAAAGTATGGGTGTGGGAGGGGGTGTAGGGGAGCGGGGGGGGGGGGGGGGGGGGGGGGTGGAGTGTGTGGTTGCAGTTTGTGTGATTACCAAGGCTGTAGGTCCAGGGATTTCCTTGATCTGGGGAGTTAGCACTGACTGTGGATATTCTTTATTGTCAGATCACATGTCCAGGTCACATGTTGGCTGTGTTAGGGACTGTGGTGGCAGAGGGACTGTGGGCCAGGCTTGTGTACTGTGTAGAGCCTTCCTACGGCGGGCTGGGCATGGGGGCGGCTTGTGGCATGGTGTGGGGCTGGTCCTCAGCTCCTCGGGTTCCCATGGAAGACTGGCTCAGCCTTTTTCTGCCTGACTTCCTTCTGCCCTCCTGCAAGCCAAGCAGGTGGCTCTCAGCGGCTGGCAGCCCACCGCCCCCACAGCCTGTGCCTGCCTGCTGGCTCCCTCCCCCAGGCTTATGGGCAGTCACCCCCAAACTTCCCACAGACGGCACCACCACATGGAGGCTAGGGCCCTGTTTTCTGCACTGTGTGTAAGTGTGTGTGTTTCTGATTGTTCTGGGGACCAGTCCTTGGGTCCTTCTCATCCTCATACTGGCATTCTGTCCCAGGGGTGTGCTTGTGGGGGGATAGCTCAGGGCTAGGAACAAGATCGTTCCTGAGTATTAGCATCATATGACCTTTCCCCCCAATTGGGTCTGTTGCTCCTTCCCCACCCTGTCATGGCTCTAGTGTGAGACCCCGGGACAAAGTCACTGACCCTTAGTGGGTCTCAGTCTGCTCATCTCTAATAGTCAACAGGGCCCTGTCATGGGGAAGGGAAGATAGCCTCTCTGATGTCTAAGGAAGCTGCTACTAGAAAACAACCAGAGGATTGCTAGAATTGAATTAATTGGAAATGCTCCCTAAAACTCCAAGCTCTGATCTCCAGCAAAGATGTCCCTCCGGAGATAGTCCGTGTGCTCTGGTTAGTCCGATGCCTCTGCCGGTCCCAGAGGTGCACCCCCACCCTTGCCACGGACTTGCGCCAACATTCCAAGTGCTGCTCCTTGCTTCTTTCGGACTCTGATGGGTTAGCCCCGGCCAGTGTGTGAGGACTTGGTCACCGAGCAGTGAGGTGGCCTCACACTGCCTCTCGTCTTCCTTCTAGGGTGTCCTTCATGCAAAGCAGAGACTCTTTGGTGTGTTCTTTTTCCCTTTGGTGCGGAGAACAGCTGTGACCTGCTTTCTGGATTCTGTTTAATGGGCTGGCCTCCTCCAGGGAGTTTCCCCAGCCTACACAAGAATCCTGAAGAACTGGATTCCAAAGGACTGAGCTGGGGAAGCTGGACTGGAAGGTTCAGCTGGACATGACAGGTGACAACAAGGGGCCTTGCAGGAAGCCTTGGTTTGTAGGAAGCAAATGGCCCTGTGTGGCAAAGTTGAGGAGGGGGTGGCAAGGGTGGTGAGGGCTGCTGTGTCCTCACCCCGCTCTCTGCCTATTTTCTGACATTCTCCTTCCAGAGGGGCTTCCCTTGTACTTGGTGATGTCTCCAATACCCTCAGAGAGATTAAAATTTCTTAGATCTTGCTGTTTGGAAGTGTTGGGGTTATTTTCATGACATGGGGTGGGCTGGTGTAAGTCTCGTTTGAAAAGAACTTCCCTTAGGAATCCCCTCAGCTAGAGGCAAACCATAAGAGACTTTTTTTTTTAATGTTTTTTATTTATTTTTGAGAGACAGAGAGAGACAGTGTGAGCAGGGGACGGTCAGAGAGAGAGGGAGACACAGAATCTCAAGCAGGCTCCAGGCTCTGAGCTAGCTGTCAGCACAGAGCCCAACGCGGGGCTCGAACCCAGGAACCATGAGATCATGACCTGAGCTTAACTGATTGAGCCACTCAGGAGCCCCTAGAGACTCTTAAGTACAGAGAACAAACATGCTGGAGGGCGTTGGGTGGGGGGAGGGGCTAAATGGATGATGGGCATTGAGGAGGGCACTTATGATGAGCACTGGGTGTTGTAAGTGATGAATAGCTGAATTCTGCTCCTGAAACCATTATTACACTATATGTTAACCAACTTGGATTTAAATTAAATTTTAAAAAGATTAAAAAAAAGGAATCCCCTCAGCTGGAGACCAAGATTAGCAAGACAAGGTAGTCCTGGGAGCTCCTTCCCCCCACCCCCACCCCCACCCCCACCCTATCCCTCTGTCTTTTCTGGAGGGCCAAGGAAGCTGGAAGGGTCATTCTTATTTTTTTTTTTTTAATGTTTGTTTATTTATTTTGAGAGAGGGAGAGGGAGCATGAGCATGTGGTAGGGACAGAGGGAGAGGGAGAGACAGAATCCCAAACAGGCTCAGTGCTATCAGTGCAGAGCCTGACTCGGGGGCTCAAACTCATGACCCATGAGATCATGACCTGAGCCAAAATCAAGAGTCCAGTGCTTAGCTGACTGAGCCACCCAGATGCCATCTGAAGAGGAATTTTTTGGTGCAAAAAGCCGATTTTAATTTTTAATTTTTTTAATTTTTATTTATTTCATAGTTTATTTATTTTTGAGACAGAGAGAGACAGAGCGTGAATGGAGGAGGGGCAGAGAGAGAGGGGGAGACACAGAATCTGAAATAGGCTCCAGACTCTGAGCTGTCAGCACAGAACCCAATGTAGGGCTCAAGCCCATAAACCGTGAGATCATGACCTGAGCCGAAGTCAAATGCTTAACCGACTGAACCACGGGCACCGCAATTTACTATTATTTTTTTTAATGTTTATTTATTTTTTAGAGAGAGAGACACAGAGCACAAGTGGGGGAGGGACAGAGAGAGAGAGAGAGAGAGGGAGACACAGAATCTGAGGCAGGCTCCAGGCTCTGAGCTGTTGGCACAGAGCCCCATGTGGGGCTCACACCTGGGAACCAGCAATGGTGAGATCATGACATGAGCCAAAGTCGGACACTTAACCGACTGAGCCACAGGCGCCCCATAAAGATGATTTTATTAAAACACAGGGACAGGACATGGTCAGAAAGAGCTGCCCAGGGATTGTGAGAAGAGACTGCTTATATACTTGGGAGCTGGGGGAGGTGAAGGCATTCTCAACCGCCATGCTGCTTTGAGGGAACCCCGATGATGAGAACTAGAAGGGCTGGTTCTTGGGGCTGTGGTGGCTGAGGGCAGGTGGGGGTGGTAGGAAGCAGGAAGTATAGACCAGACAGTGAGGAGATGTGGCTGCACTGGCTCCGGGGATGGTTCCTGGAGTAGAGATCCACACACTCACTGCCAAGCCCTCTCTTCCCTCTTTGCCAGGGATTCCATTCAGGTGGCTGCCAGCTCCTGGCCCCTGATCTACGTCGCCAGCTCTAGGAAGGAACGTTTTTTGTTTTTTTATAGTTTATTGTCAAGTTGGTTTCCATATAACCCCCAGTGCTCTTCCCCACAGGTGCCCTCCTCCATGCCCATCACCCCCGTTCCCCTTCTCCCCTCCCCCTTCAGCCCTCAGTTTGGTTTCAGTATTCAAGAATCTCTCATGATTTGTCTCCCTCCCGCTCCCTAACTTTTTCCCTCCTTCCCCTTCCCATGGTTCTCTGTTAAGTTTCTCTTGTTAGACCTATGAGTGAAAACACATGATATCTGTCCTAGGAAGGAACATTTTGAGAGGAGCTGCGAGCTGTCTGCCCTCGTCCATCCCTGACTCTCTTCTTACCTGAGTCCTAAATCTGCAGGGTTTGTGGTAGGAGCTATGGTTGCCAGGGAGTGTGTGTGTGTGTGTGTGTGTGTGTGTGTGTGTGTGCGCGCGCGCATGCGCCCACACACCAGCTGCACACGTGGTTTCTGAGCTGGGATGGGGGACTCTCAGACTCTGAATGCAAACCCAGCTCTATCTAGCCATGTCACACAGGCTCCTAGCATCTGTCTCTGCTCTCCCAGGACACAGAGAACCCTCTACGAACTCCAGTATCAACTTTGGCTTCAAATTAGTGGAATGTCCAGGGTAGGCCCAGGGAATCCAGGGATGGAAAATTAAGTTCAACAGCAAAGACTGAACCACGTGGGGCTGCTTTAATTTGGTGCAGAGGATACGAGCAAGGGGCTGGAGGAATAGGACGAAAGCACAGGCAGCTGTTTTCTGTCTCCCCACATTTGGAACTAAGTGACAGCCACAGAGAAGAAACAGATAGGAGAAAGACCCTGGGGGTGGGGGGGGCAGCATGTGATTCAGTGATGGGCCTGACATCAAAGAAGCTTGTGGAGCTGTGTGCAACCTATAGGCTTACAGTGCAGAACCCAGAACCAGATGATGTCTGTTTGAGCCTGACCTTCTGGATACACCTTCCTCTTAGGGGAGTTGGCACAGGGCATGCCAAGCTTCCCTCCTAGAACTGGGCCTCTAGGGGAGAGGGGA
>NC_043702.1:150022634-150035073 GCF_006229205.1 Suricata suricatta | reverse complement strand
AGCTCTCCATTTTCCCTGCCCCGTGAAGATGGGCTAAGACAGGCAGTGTGTCCCTGCTGTGCACCCCAAGGAGGGGGATTGAATTATTTATAGATATGTCTGTCATCTTTGCTAGAGGCCAAGCTCCCCGGAATTGTGCCACAGCCCTCTGAACACTTCTAGGGCGAGCATGGTGCCTGGCATGTAACTGGTATTCATTGGCCATTGAGATTCAGTTTTGTGGTTCCAGATGTGAGGAGATGCCCGGAGCCTGGAGGCTGAGCAGAGCAGACGGTTCTAAAAAGGTGCCCCCCAGCCAGGCAGCAGGAAGCCCTCTCCACGCACAGCTGGTGTCCATGCGAGCCTCTGGGGCCCCGCCCTCGATGGCCAATGTGCTGGCGGGAGTGTCCTCCCCTCCTCTCCACCCTTTGACTCCAGACCATTGTGTGGCCCTGCCCTGACCCCATTTCCTCCCCCGCCGGCCTCCAGCCATCCGTTGGCAGCTGTGTGGACTGTTTGGTGCCTGGTGCTGCCTCGACCCTGGCACCGACCTGCTCAGCCATCAACATGCCCTCTCCCTTCACCAGCTGACTGCCAGGTGCCTGTTGGGGTCCCTTTTCCCCACTTCCCTCCTGTCTTCCTGGGAGTTCTGAAACTGCAGTCTGTGGGGTCCGACCTCCAGCGCATCCGAATTGCCTAGGGGAGAGGGTTTGGAAACGATCAGAGTCCAGGGATTCACCCCACTGAACCAGACCCCCCATAAGAGGGGCCAGGAATCTGTATGTTTGAAAAACTTCCCAGACGGCAGTTGTGAACATTCCATCGTGGACTATGCATTAGATAATATTACCGTGCCAACCTTAAAAGTTGTGGGTGTGCAGCTGGCATTGTGTTTGTACAGGAGAGTGTGCTAGTTCTTCAGAGATTCAGGCTGAAGTATTTGGAGGTAGAGCACTTACTTGCATTTTAACTTTCAAATGGTTAAGCAGAGACAGCGTGCAGATGTGGGGGATGTGTTAACAGCGCGTGGAGGTGGCAAAGGGAAACTGGCTGAAAGCGATCTTTCAGGCAATCAGCATCTGCTCTCTGAAAGATGGGCTTGAGCGGAGAACACAGCCACACCACCTAGGTGTGCGACTCCAGGGGGCGCCATTCACGCGGCTCTCTTTGTTGTGGTCCGAGGGGGGCATTCACCTAGAATACAGTGTGTGGGTGCCCCGGCCCCCGGAGTTGTGTGACAGTGTATTACGGGCCTAGCTCTCTCTTCCTGGATGGGCCATGAAGCCCCAGGCCCTCACCACCTCACTTCTTTCCTGGGACCTACGTGGTTTTTTTTTTTCCCCATAGTAGCCCTTGAGGACTGAAGGAATAGAGCAGCAGCAGAGACTGGCAGGTAGCTGAATTGGGGAAGGGGAGGAGGAAGGGGAGGCAGGAAACTTGGGACTCTGATTCCTAAAGTACTTTGTGTATCCCCACCCGTCCCAGAAAATGAAATTTGGGGCTTGAGTTCTTAGAGGAAGCCAGCTTGCTCTTGGTCCAGGTTGTTTGGACTATCACTCCCGAATCTTTCCTCCTTCCCTTTCTGGATTTCCCCCGTGCCTGGCTGCCTCCAAACTTTCACTCCACCTTGGTGGGGAGGCGGGGGTGGCTCTCCTGGTTTTGCGGGGGGTACTACTTGTCCATGTCCTCCCTTGCATCCCTCAGCATCAGAGGGAGCCAAGCACCGAGCCTTTTGGAAGGAGCAGCTGCTGGTGTGGCCCTGGGCACAGGGTCTGTCAGCCGCTGGGCCTCCTTCTCCGCATGGCTGACAGTCTGGTGGAGCCCTGGCCAGGCATCAGGGGACGGTGGTTGGAGAGGGGTAGCTCGGCTTTCCTCGTCTGAATTCCAGTTTTGGATGAACCTCAGGAACCAGGCCTGCTGGATCATCCGTGGGCCTTTCTTCTCTTTCCTCCCAGAGCTGAGGCTGTTCCTTAGCGCTGGGATATGGCTTTGGAGTCTGCTGAGAAATTCGACTCAAGGAGACCGATCGGTTAGAATCAGAGTCCCAGAGCTGGAAGGTACTTTGTGTGGTGGTCTTGTCCATCCGCCCACCTGCCTGGACAGATGCCAAACCCGGGCCAGTTGAGGTGAAACCCAGCCTAAGGAAGGCTGCCAGCTGCCTGCTGCATCCTGATCGCTGGTCTTATGTCTAAAAACTCTTACCCCCAGAAAGCCCTCCCTGACATCCCAGTTCTAGTTGCTTTTCTCAGTGGAAATGAGGTGAATTTGGAACTTAAGGAGCTTGATGGTGTTGGGGGTGACAGATATATACTTAATTCTGAATAAACTGTTTTATGATTATATTTGAGGTGTGTATAGGGTACTATTGGGAGCGTAAAGAAGGGGCCCTACGTCCAATCTGGGAGTTCAGAGAAAGCTTCCTGAAGAATGTGATATCTGAGCAAAGTCTGAGGGGTGAGTTAGAGTCACACAGGCAAAAAGCCCTGGGAGTCCGGGAAGGGCAGGCCCAAGGGAAGGATGATGTTGAACAAAATCACTGAGGTATTGAGTACGTGGCCATGAATGGGTATAGATGAGAGGGAGATGAGGCAGGTGATAAAGGATTTGTAAAGGAAGCAAATAGAGAGCCTTTGAAGGGGTTGAGGCAGGGAGATGATCAGGTTTCCCCTTCAGAAAGAGCCCTCCGGTGTTTCTGGGGAGAATGCCTTAAAGAGGGGCAGATGAGGAGGAAGAACTGTTAGGAGCCTATTGTAATAGCCCACACGGGAGAAGATAAGGGCTTAAGTAGGGCAGTAGCAGTCGAATAGCAGGAAGGACTAGATTCGGGAAAAGTTGCAGGTCTTGATGACTGGATATGGGGGCAAGATGAAGGGTAAATCCAGGGTGACTACAGGGTTTCTAGCTTGGGTGTTTGGCCAGTGCCCTTGGCTGAGGTGGGAACCAGGAGGGAGCAGAGGCTGTGGGAAGGAAAGGAGAAGGTGATAGTTCTGTGTTGGGCATTCAGGGCTTGCATTATGGGGGGGCATTGGGGGTGAGAACTGCCAACACATGAGTAGAAGGAGTAAGAGAGAAGAGGCGAGGTTGCCTGAGCTGAGGGTGTTGTGTTAACAGTGGCTGAGAGGGGAGGCCTGAGCCAACACCAACATTTCAGGGGTGGACAAAGGAAGGGAGTGGAGAACAAGAAAAAAAAAATAGTGTCATGGAAGCCAGGGCGTGGAGGGTTTTGGGTAGAAGGGAAGGGTCTATAGTCTATAGAGCAAAATGCAGCAGCCATGTCTGGGCAGACAGCAATGCCTGTGGAATTGGATGGCCGGGACATTGTTCCTGGGGAAGATTTTGTGGAAGGATGGGGACAGAAGCCAGATTACGGTGAACTGAAGGGCAAATGGGAATTGGGGAAGTTCGGGTGTCTTCTCTTGTACAGCTCAGCTGGGAAGGGAAGGAACAGAGAAGGTATTGGCTGGAGGACAAAAAGTCAAGAGAAGGGACTTAGGGTGTACGTAGGATTTTGTTTTTTTCATTTTCTTTTTGAAAACAACTATTTTTGAGAGAGCAGGGGAGGGGCAGAGAGAGGGAAACGGAGAATCTGAAGCAGGCTCTGCGCTGACAGCAGAGAACCCGATGTGGGGCCCAAATTCACGAACCGCAAGATAAAGACCTGAGCTGAGTCAGCCACTTAACCGCCTGAGCCACCCAGGCACCCCTCCTTCTTTCTTTTTAAGGCCAGGAGCAGCCTGAACACGTTTATGTGCCGAAAAGAGAGACCCCGTTAAGGAAAAGAAATGAAGATACAGCAGAGGGAAGAGGGGTTCATGGGGCATCCGCTGGAGGAGATCCAGTGAATGGAGCAAGAGCACAAGATTGTGCCTCAGGAGGCAGGGCCCCCTTCCCCTGAGACCAAAAAGAAGGAGGAGAAGGTTGAATGCAAGTGTGGATACATTCATGGGCAAAGAGATAGGAACTAGAGAGGGATAGTTTCCAACGGCCTCAGTTTTCCTTTTCACAGTGATGCCTGGCAAAGGCAAATCTTAAGAGTCTCTGGAATAAAAGGCTTGGTCCAGCTTGGAACATTATCTAGTATCTCCTGTCTAAAGCACTAGGACCTTTTCCTGGGACCAGTTACCCAACTCCCAGCAGCTGTGTTCTGGGTATTCCCGTCTCATCCAATTCCTTTGGATTTCGAACAGCAAGACTCCCTCTTAGCCTTTAACTGTAAGGTAAAAGTGATCTGTAAGAGGGCACCTGGTGGCTCAGTCAGTTAAGCAACCACTCCTGGTTTCAGCTCAGGTCGTGATCTCCTGGTTCATGGGATCAAGCCCTGCATGGGGCTTTGTGCTGATAGCGCAGAGCTTGCTTGGGATTCTCTCTCTCTCCCTGTGCCCCTCTCCCACTCATGCTTGCTCGCAGTGTCTCAAATACATAAATAAACTATAAAAAATAAAAATAAAGTAAAAAGAATCTGTAAGAAGCTGTTTATGGATAAGCAAACTCAACAGGCAAAGAGCCACTTCCTATGCCCTGATGCTGGGTTTGGGCTCTTTCATCTTTGGGGACTACTTGTTAAGATTCACCGAGCCAGCCATGGCCTTCAGGTCAGGGTTCTGCGCCTGGGCCTGATAGAGACACCAGGGTCCTAGACAGGCACCTCAGGCCACGGGATACCTCTGTCCTAACTCATTTGGGACCTGGTGCAACTTGCCACCCAAGTATCTATCTGAACCTTTTTTCCTTTTGATTTTTTTTTCAACTTTCTAATCATAAGGAACAACACGTTCATGTTTATTACCTGGTGGGTAAGGAAGTACAACAGAATGAGTACTTTTCGATAATTTCATTAAATCATGAACTTCTTGGCTGGTGGCGCTAAGGGTCAGAAGTGGCTACTTCACACTCACCCTACCCCAACGTAATCTGAAACATATCTACACATGTGTCTGTGGTTCTCTGCTTCAGCTGCAGACTAGAAACTCCCGGGGTTTTAAAAAATACCACTGCTTTACCACAGACCAATTAAATTAGAATCTCTTTAGAGAACCGGGCATCTGTACTTAAAAAAAAAAACAACAACAGTGCCACCAGTGTTTTTAATGTGTAACCAGGCTTGAGAACCATTGGGCCAGGCTAGCCTTACCATTACACCCATTCAGTGCTGTTTTCGTCTCATGGCCTTTTAAAGAAAAGGGTACTAACAGTGGGGTTTATGACAGGGGGCTGCTTGTAGCCACGGCAGCTGGCCTGGGGGTTCTGCCTTCCTGCCTGGCTTCCTGAGGGCCAAGGGGAATTAACATGGCACACCTACAATCCACCAAGTACCCGGGTCTCACCTGTTGCCAGACTTTGTTTTATTGCTCATCTTGGTGTATTTTGGGAGGACCTTAGTGCAGTCTGAATCATTATAAGGTCTATTTCATTGGACACTACTGTACTTTTCACTTTATAGCTTTATGGAGGTATATTAGACATATAATAAACAGTACATACTTTTAAAGTGTACCATCTGATAAGTTTTGACATATTTACATACCCATGAAGCCGCCATTATGATTAAGTCAATGAACGTAATGGTCATCCTCAAAAGTTTCCTTTATGCCTCTTTGTCACCCATCCTCCTTTCCACCCCCTTCTCAGATACCTACTGATCTGCTGTCACTGTAGATAGTTTTCACTTTCCAGAATTTTGTATAAATGGAATCCTACATATTCATACTTTTTTTTGGTCTGGCTTCTTTGACGCAGAATAGTTATTTTGAGATACATCCATGTTACTGCATGTGACAGTAATTCATTCCTTTTTGCTGCTGAGTTGGTATCATGATGTGCACATAATCATATTTTTTAATCTATTCACCTGTTGATGGACGGACTTGGGTTGTTTCCAGCTTGGGGATGTGACCAGGCCTCCATGAAGATGTGCACGCGAGTGTTTGGAAATACACCTTCGTTTTTTTTGGAAAAGTAGCTAGCCGTGGGGTAGTTGAGTCCCATGGTAGGCAGGCGTTTACCTTCACAAGAGGCTGCCTGTTTTCCAAAGTGCTTGTCCTGTTTCTCATTCCCCAGCAGCAGTGTCTGAGCATTGTCCTCTTTAAATGGATCAAAGAGCCTTTGTTTCCATCTTCTCCTGGCTGATGCAAGGTGCCTCCTTCTTTCCTCGGGGCACATGTGAGAGAGAGGAGGGTGGGAGCAAGGGACTACAGATGGAAACATCCACAGGTGAATGGAAGGGTAGATCCAGCACATAGATAGAGGTGTCTTGGTGTCTCTTCTATCTCTCCATCTTTTTGTTTCTCCCCATCTGTTATGGGGACGCAAGAAGCAGGCAGTGGCCCAGATTATGTCGCCTAAGTCAGATCATTAACCCAAGTCTTTTTATGACTGAATGACTGTTATTTTTAATCCCTGCAGGCACCCAGACACCATGCCAGAACCCTGCACCCCTGACATTGGCAGGAAGTAGAAGGCTTCCTTATCTCCTTGGTCACCCATCCTCACCATGTCTTCGACTCAGGGCAATGGGGAACACTGGAAGTCCCTGGAGTCAGTGGGCATCAGCCGCAAAGAGCTGGCTATGGCTGAGGCCCTGCAGATGGAGTATGATGCACTGTCCCGGCTCCGGCACGACAAGGAGGAAAGCAGAGCCAAGCAGAACACAGACCCGTCCCTCATCAGCTGGGACGAGCCCGTCCTGGACTTCTACAGCAAGCCGGCGGGGAGGCAGAAGGACCTCAAGCTCTTGCGCGGTCTTTCTGGCTCTGATCCTACCCTCAATTACAACTCGCTGTCCCCACAGGAAGGCTTATCCAACCACTCTACCTCCCAGGGCTCCCAGCCTGGCCCAGATCCCTGGCCCAAAGGCTCTCTGGCTGGAGACTATCTCTATATTTTCGATGGTTCAGATGAAGGGCTTTCTTTGTCCCCAGGACCAGGAGATATAGACGGCTCTTCCAAGAAACTGTCCCCACCTCCTTTGCCACCCCGAGTCTCTATCTGGGACACCCCTCCCTTGCCTCCCAGAAAGGGGTCTCCCTCATCCTCCAAGGTCTCCCAGCCCAATGACGTCAACACTTTTTCTTCGGTCGAGCAGCCTCCAGGCAAACTGCTAGGGCGTCACATCTTAGAAGAGGAAGAAGAGCTGGGGGGTGGGGGTCCGAGGTGCCCCCTGGGGCCTGTGGACTATGACGGTATCAATGATGCAATTACACGGCTCAACTTGAAGTCGACCTACGATGCAGAGATGTTGCATGATACCACCAGGGGCTGGAAGGAGGGCCGGGGGCCCCTGGACTTCGGCAAGGACACTCCTGGAAAACCTGTGGCCCGGAGCAAGACCATGCCCCCTCAGGTGCCGCCCCGAACCTATGCCTCCCGCTATGCCAACCGGAAAAATACGACACCTGGCAAGAACCGCCGGATTTCTGCTGCTCCGGTGAGGACCTTGCTGTGTTCCTTCCGTCCCCCGTTGCAAGTGGCATTCGGAAACAAAGAGCAGTCCTTTCTTCTTGTTATTCCAGATCCCAGTCTGCTGTACACTCCCCGCCCCCCCCCCCCAGTCCTCTCCTCCCCTCTGCCTCTTCTGGCCCCTGGGCCCTGGCTGGGGAGAGGAAAAAGGACACTAGGAGACACATGGCTCCTTTTCAGAGCTGAGTTTTGTGCCAAAACAACCTGTGGGGGCAGGTGTTTTGGAATCTGGGTTCCTAGTGTGTGCTCGCTTCACGAGGTAAGGACTGAACCAGGCTTAAGGGATTTGATTCTTTGTGATTCTGTGGCCGAATAGCCTTGTGGACTGGAGCAAGTTGCTCCTGCTCTGACCTGCCGTGCCCAAACGCTGCGTGGTGATAAGGCTCGGTCATGGCATTAACCAGTGTTTAGTGCTGGTCCAGACCCCTCTGTACCCCTGCCTGATGGTCCACAGCACCACAGCTCTGGTCTGTCTTGTTCCAAAGCTTGCTGGTACTTGCTGTCTCCATCTCTCTCTGTCTCTGTTACCCTGTCCCTCTGTCTCTTTCCCCCTCCTTCCCTTTGTATCTGCCTCTCTCCCCACTTCCCCTCCCTCTGTCTCTGCCTCTCTCTCTCTTTCTCTCTCTCTCCCCTCTCTATCTGCTTCTATTTCTATCTTTCTCTCTGTCTCTCTTCCTCTCTTTCTCTCCCCTTCTCTCTCACTCTGGTAAAATATACACAAGATTTACCATCTTGGCTGATCTGAGGTATCCAGCTCAGTGACATTGACCACATTCATATTATCAGGCGGTCATCACCACCATCTGTCTCTTTGCACAGGGAAAATATTCAGAAAAAATACACAGTATGACATAATTCTGCTTTGGCCAGTACATAGTATAAAACAGTGAAGTGTCTACATAGATGCACAGGGTGGGTTCCATCTTTTTTTCTGGCTTAAAAAAGTGTCAGCAGCAGTGCCTGGGTGGCTCAGTCAGTCGAGTGTCCCGACGCTTGATTTCAGCTCAGGTCTTGATCCAAGGGTTGTGGGATGGAGCCCTGTGTCTGGCTCCATGCTGAGTGTGGAGCCTGGTTAAGGTTCTGCCTCTCCCTCTGCTCCTCCCCTCCCATTCTCACTCTCTTAAAAAAAAAAAGTGTCAGCAGCATCTCCATGGGTAGGACCTGAGGCCACTTTGAGTTTCATCCCTTGGGTCTGGAAATCCCGGCTGCAGAGGGAGTCAAAAGGTGCTCCGTAACTGATGGCTTTCGTAGGAACAGCATTCCCTTCATTCCCTCCATGTTTCCTCTTTATCCATTGTCTAAGGGACACCGGGGCTTTCCCACTGTGTGTCCCAGCAGTTGGGATCCTTCACAGCCTGGGAAGAGCCACGTGGTCCTTCCTTCCTGTGCTTCTGCTAAGAGAGTCCCCCAAAGCAGAATGGGCTTCTGGGATAAGTCATGACTCTGGAGCTCAGGGCTTTTTAAAGGCCCTGCTCTGAGAGGTGGGGCGGCTCCTGCTATTTATAGAGATGGGGAGATTCCTGTTCCCAGCTCCGAGTTCCTCACCCAGAGCTGGGCCTGCTCCGAGTCAGTCCGCCCTGGTAGGTGGTCACCTCTGTTGCTCGCTCTCTCTCTCCCTCCTCTCTCTCTCCTCTCTCTGTCGCCTCCCTCCACTGCCTCATCCTTCCCCCAACCCCTGTGTGTCACCAGAGTTCTGAGAGGGAGCTTGGTCCAGAGTCTCCTTGAAGAAGCTAGGGCAGAGCAAGAAGCCCTTGCCAGTGTTTAAGGGGGCAATGCGGCCTTGGGCGTCCCCACCTCAGCTCGGTGCGGGGGCTCATCCCACCGGGAGGGGGGACCCCTCACGCCCTCGGCCTGTCCCGCCGCCCCGCTTCCGCCGGTCTTTCAGACGGAGGGGCCCTCCTTATCCCAGGCCTGCGGAGCCAGCTCTGGAAATGGTTGGCCCCACATGCCAGCCGGGTACCCCCACTGCCAGCCTCTGCCCGGCAGACTCCCCCAGCCAGCATCGGGCGATGCCACCAGGGCCTGCCAGAAGGGCAAACGTAAGTGGCTTTTGTTTGCTTATGGAGCCAGGGAGTGGTACTGAAGGGGCATGACAGCGGCCTTCAGTAGCCACTCTGTTCTCTGTCCTCCTCGCCTTCCCCTTCTCTCTCTGTCTCTCTGTCTCTGTCTCTGTCTCTGTTTCTTTCTCTCTCTCTCTCTTGCCCTCACTTCTGTGGGTTAATTGCTGACAGTGGTACTATTGTGAGCGGGACACAGGCTGGAACTTGGCAGAGCATAGGCCTCACATGCCAACTGCCCCCGCTGCCGCCCTCCCCTGCACACCCCTCCATCCTCACCCTGGGGAGCAAGGCTAATGAGAGGGGTCACTCAGAGGAAACAATTTGGATATTCAAATGAGGAGCTCAGTTGCTGCCATCTGCCCTCAGGGGCGGGGAGGACATGAGAACAGCCAGTGGGAGGGTGAGAGGTGAGGCTTTGCTCAGTGCACAGGCCCAGCTCCCCGGAAGCAGCTGTTGGCAGCGGCTGCTTTACCGGATGCAGGCTGGGGCTCCATAGCTGGCAGTCCCATGGGGTGGCCTCCCCTGGCGGCTCTGGGCAGGCCTGTCAGGCAGAAACCTGCCAGGCCCCAGTACCCCCAACCCCCCCACCACTTCCTTCCCCCTGGGGCCGGGCTGCAGGCCTCGTGTGAGGCACTCCTCATGGTGACTGGAGGCAGCCCTGTGCTGGAGGCAGGCTGAGTCTCATTTGGGAGAAGCCCCACCACTACACACGGGTTCGGGGCCCAGGCCAGCTCCCTGCCCTTCTGGCCGTTCATAGCCAAAAGGCTCAGGAGCCAGGTTCTCTCCCCTGTGCAGAAAGCGGCCTTTCTGCTTTCTTCCTCAAATAGCATTGCCCGAGAAGGCACGGGTGTCTGAGTCACCACCTCCATCTGAGGGTTCTCGGCCTCTCTCAGCCTTGGGTCCCTTGGGCCCGCTGTGGATGCTGAGGCTTTTGCCCAGAGCCCAGCTTCCCCAGGCACTGTTTGGGCACCCCACTTGCCCTGACCTCTGCACTGGGACAAGGTGGTGGGAGGAGGGGAGAGCTGCCTGCAGAGCTCCCGGCGACGACCCCGGAATCACCCCCAGAAAGCCAGCCCGGTGACCCAGCTGCCTAACCTGGGTTGAGCTTCCTAGGCGCTGCCTCCCCAGAGAGGTTTGTCCATCCCGCCCAGCCTTCCAGCCTCAGCCAAGGCTTCCGGTTCTCTCTGTTTAAAAAAAAAAATTTTTTTAATGTTTGTTTATTTTTGAAGGAGAGATTCAGAGTGCCAGCAGAGGAGGGGCAAGGAAAGAGGGAGACACCGAATACGAGGCAGGCTCCAGGCTCTGAGCCGTCAGCACAAAGCCTGACATGGGGCTCAAACTCACAAACCATGAGATCATGACCTGAGCCGAAGTCAGGCGCTTAACTGACTAAGCCACCCAGGAGCTCCTCAAATTCTTTTTTAAGTTTATTTATTTATTTTGAGAGAGAGAAAGTGTGAGTGGAGGAGGGACAGAGAGAGAATCCCAAGCAGGCTCTGCACTCTCAGTGTAGATCCTGAATCGAGGCTCGATCTCATGAACCATGAGATCATGACCTGAGACAAAGTCAGATGCTCAACTGACTGAGCCACCCAGGCACCCCATGTCATGGTTTTCTTTTTCCACTTGACAGCAGATAAAGATATTCCTGGATTTCCCATGTTTTCCTGTGGCCCTCAATGTTCAATGCTAAAGCGCCTTCATACCCAGAGTTTCAGGGTTTCGATCTGGGAGCAGCCCGCTGGAAGGGAATGTCCTGAGGGAAAAGGCACTGAGTCAGCTGCTCTTCTCTTAAAGGTGGGCTCCCGGCCCCATGCTGTCACCAATGGCCATGAGTTGTTTGAGGTCTCAGAGGAGAGAGATGAGGAAGTTGCTGCATTTTGCCACATGCTGGATATGTAAGAGTTAAAGAACGGGGTGTTGGGGAGGGCTCTGGGGACTGGGGAGGAGGGCCAGCCCACTCAGAACTTTCTCTAGGAAGGAAGAAGAGCCATATTTCATAAATCTTATTTCATAGCGAGGGGGTGCTGCCTACAACAGGTGTTTGTGGGCCTTTTGAAATTTTAGAAGTTTCACATTTTGGACAAAGTTTATGAACCCTTGATCCAACAGTCAGATTATCCCAATGGCTTCAGGCTTGGTTGCCCTCAGGAGCAAATGCACCCTGGAGGTAAAAGAGAAAGCAAATGGAGCCAGGAGATTTTCCGTTGAATTTGGCATGGAAAACTTTGTCACTATAGAACTGTCCCTATGTCCAGCTGGGCTTGGGAAATGTTTTGTAACTCTAGTAAACGTGTCAGGAACGTGGTTTCCCAGAGCTGCTTCCCCGATGCCCCCAGCCTGGCCTGCAGACCTGGAGGACAGGGCTGGGCAGGGACAGAAGGGCCCTCGGCCCCGGGGTGGGAGGGTCCCAGCAGCCGCCTTCTCAACTGCTCTCTTCTGAAGGCTCAGCCAGGTCCTTCTCCCTCTCTTCCTGCACAGCCTCCGATCTGGCTCTGACATCCAAGACTACTCCCTCACCGGCTATGTCTGGAGTGCTGTCACCCCCAGCCCGGAGCACCTTGGGGATGAAGTCAACCTGAAGGTGACCGTGTTGTGTGACAGCCTACGGGAGCCACTCACTTTTACCTGCAACTGTAAGTGGGGGAGGGGGTATGAGCATCCCTTGAGGTGAGGCAGGGATGACTGTGGTTTGGACTGTAGGATCCTTTGACCTCAATTCTCACCCCACCTGTGGCCCCAGTAAAGGGGGGCTGGAGCCAATCCTGGAGGACTGGCTCTGGGGCCAGCTCTTTGGGCCCACGGTCACTTTCCGCAAGCCCAAACTGTGTGTTTGCCTGCTTTATCTGGATGGCAGTGGTGCTGGAGAATGCTCAGCCAGGAACGTGGCGGGACGGTGGGGAGGGGTGTCAGGAGGGGGATGCTGAGCCCCGCCTGCCTCAGCA
>NC_043702.1:149948629-150022534 GCF_006229205.1 Suricata suricatta | reverse complement strand
GCTCCTGAGCCAAGTCTGCTTCGGAAAGAGCTTGGAGCTGGTTGCAGGCAAAGACTAGGTCGTATCTGCTTGCAGACATCTATGCGTGCAGAGATGCGTGTGGGGGGCTACTTCGCCTAGATTGTGTGGCGTCTTTACAGTAGATGCAGGACTGGGCAGCAGGGCGCTTGTGGAACCTGGGGGAGAAATTACAGTTGCTTCCTCTCTGCCTTGCCACTGCCAACAAGCCTTTCCCCCTTGGCATGTGCAGCTGGCTGTCCTGTCACCAGAGGCTCGCCTCCAGCTCCTCTCCATCCAGTGCCCTCTGCAGCAGGCGGCCTCCCTGGAAAGTCTGATGTGGACCAGCTGCAGCTGTTCCCCCATCCCACTGCCTGGGGCTCTGGGTGCCTGGGCTGGGGGGGAGGGTGTGCCCCCCCTCAGGTGCTGCAAGCTGTAACCTCAGCCAGAAGGCAGCAGATAGGGAAAACAGAGATCTGCTCTCCACCCCAGGCTTCCAGCTGCGCACTGTCCACTACCCCCAGCCGCTTGGAGAAAGCAGGCCTCGGCAGCGGTGGGAAGGGAGAGGCCAGTGTGTCAGTTGTTAGTGTCACCACTTGCACGCTCGCTCTCTTTCCGACACCCAGGTGTAGATGCAAGGATGCTTGACAGGGGCTAGAGCAGTTCTTGGCTGGCTTCTCCTACCTTGAGGATACAGTGGGAGCTTTCTGGAAACCTGAGAGAAAGCAGGGGCAGGGCCCTGCAAGGCGCAACTCCAGGAGCACTGTTTGAGTGCTTTCCATGTGCACTTGCTTTTCCTAGAAGAATAAGAAGGGGCCCCAGACTCAGGGTCTCCCGGCAGAGAGCACCCCAGGCACTGTCGTAAGGGAACAGGAGACATGATGGGTCACACTGATATGGCTGGTTTGGGTTCTAGCTTGCCACCTACTAGTTGTAAGACCCTGATCCTCAATTTCTTCCCTAAAATGTACTAAGGATTGAGTGTGACAATGACCCAAGGAGCAGGAAAGCACCAGCCCAAAGATAGGAAAGCATGAGGATCCAGATCAGCTGCGTACTCTCATTTCCCTTGCGGTTCACCCAGTCCTTCAGCCCTCAGGGCTGAAGCTGGTAGATAAGCTGTGACGTTCTGACTTCTTGCCAAGACCTAGCTGGGGTGTTCAGCCTGAGGTGCAACTGCATAGGTGGTCCTGGTCACGCCCCTCTCACTCTAACTTGAATGTATACAGCGGAAGGCCTTCCACAGAGAAGGTCAGTCAAGTTCCCAGGGGACCCAAGTGTCCTTGACTCTTGGTCCAGGAGAGCCCCCCTCCCCCCAGCTGCCCTTTTCCACTGAGGTTCATCTCTTCTCCACCCAACAGAAAAGTCTAGAAGACTCTGGGCAGAAGACACTGCCTTGGGTGGGGGTGAAGACCCTCTGGGGGGTTCCAGAAAGTCGCTGTCTCCCAAGGAAGCCCTGTGGTTTCCTACACTTGCCAGCAGGGCCTGATGTAAAGGGGGCGTGGTGGGTCCAGGATGCAGGCTGCTCTCAGATAAGAACCTTGAGACAGTCCCAGGGGAGGGCTGGGTTTCCTGCCACCTCCCCCATCCCCAACCACACTCTTCCTTCCTCCAAGGGCACTCCCTCTAGACCTGTCCCCTGCCCCGCCTCTCCACCCCCAGGGTTTAGCCTTGGCTCAGCCTTGGCAGGTTGGGGCTGGATCTGAGTTTTGGGTTCTCAGGCTGTGGAGAACCCTTAAGTCCTAGCTGGACCCAGACTGGTCTGCCAGGCAGGCACTCTTTAGGCTTCTGCACGTACTCCTCCCCTTCGCTCCTCTCCTCTCCCCTCCATTTCTGGCCTAGATTCCCACCTCTGCTGAGGAAGGAAGTCCCTTTCCGGCTTCTGTTACCCAGCTGCTGGGACCCGGCCCAGGCCTGCAGTGCTGGCCTGCAGGACAGACTCACTCTGCCCCTTCTCCTGGGTTTCCTTTCAGACTACTGTGTGATTTGGGAGGGAGGAAAAGGCTGGGTCATGGAAGGACTCCCTAGGCTGCCTCTGAAGCGGGTAGACAGGGGCTCACGTGGTGTTGCTTCAGCAGGGAATGGCCTGCAGGTAGGTGTTTATCAGGAAGCCTGCAGAGATTGTGGTGTTGTTCACAGTCAAGCAGGACCCATGGAGGAAGGGGAGAAGCAGTCTTCTTTGGGTTTGGGAATAACAGACCTGGAGTCTAGGTGGGTTTATTTGGTTGGCCTTAGCACCCCAGTCACTGATGGTAGCGGGTGGGGGACTTAGGACCACAGTGTGGGGAGAGTGTTGATCAGTGAGCCCCACGCCTGAGCAGAGGTGACATCCACAGTGGCCTGTATACCAAAGCCAAGAGAATGGGGCTTAATCACTGCTTCTCACCTCACCGAGAAGTCTCTGTTCCCCACTCCTTCCAGAAGGTCCCACCCCTGGAGTGATCAGTGATGATGATCCAGGTAATAAATGCCTAAGAAAATCATTGTTTGTACAGACCAAGGTTAAGTGTATTAGTTGGCTTTTTTTTTTTTCCAGACCTCTGTTTCTTTCCCTGAGCTCTGCTATGACATTTTCCAGGAACCCAAGTAGTACCCTTCACTACCTGCTCCCTCCTATTTCGCTCTCCCCCAAAGCCAGGGTAGGCATCTCCCTTCCCACTGCGTCCCCAAGGTGCTAATGGTCTTGTTCCTCTGTCCCACCAGCAAGCATGCCCTGGGCAGCCACGAGTACATTCAGTACTGCCGCAAGTTTGACATTGACATTCGGCTGCAGCTGATGGAGCAGAAAGCTGTACGCAGTGACCTGGCCCGGACGGTTCGTGTGGGAGAGTGGCGGACAGCTGCACAGCGGGGTGGTGGAAGGGGCAGGAGGTGATGCGGAACCGTCAGTGGGAGTAGGGGAGGAGCTCTGGGTAGAGGACAGGGTACCACTCCTCTCTGAATAGGCCACTTTTTACATAGGTGAATGATGACCAGAGCCCCTCCACCTTGAACTACCTCGTCCATCTGCAAGAGAGGCCAGTCAAACAGACCATCAGCAGGTGAGAGTGGATGCCATCTTGGGTGTGGGCTAAGCAGGAACTGTGAAGGGATCCTAACAGATAACCTTGCTTGCCTTTCTACCAGGGCCAGGGGCTCTTAAGGTGTCAGGGATGAGAACCAAGAGTATTGTAGAAGAACCCCACTCTAGGGTGTGTTACATCTTGACCCTCTGGTACTTTGCCATCTTCCTCAGGTGAGGGGTGGCGAAGCAGAAGGGGGTCGTTCAGGCTTCACAAGACCTATGGAAAGAGTGGGATCCCCTTTAAACTAAAATAAGTCTGTATCCTGAGTTGTGGGAAGGGAGGGAGAGAATAGGTCTCCCAGTACACAGGGTCTGTCCTGACCTCTCCTGTGACTTTTCCCTGTCCCCAACTCCCCAGGCAGGCCCTGAGTCTTCTGTTCGATACCTACCACAATGAGGTGGATGCTTTCCTGCTGGCTGATGTGAGTATAAGTCCCAGGACTGGCCCAGCTGCCCAGAGCTCCTCCCCTCCTTTCCCAAAGTCCTCCCGGGTTCGGCCAGCCCTAATGGGATCTGGAACAGACACTGAAAATCTAGCAGCGGGGCACTTCTTGCCATTCCCCCAGCCCCCTGGGCAAACCAAGGCTGCTGGCCACTGGGCAGCTAGCAAGTGTGTTCAGAGGGGTTCTGCTGCCCCGGAGAAATAGGTCAAGAACCATGCCCTGATCCCTGTCTCTGGACTAGCACCTCCAAAACTAAGGGCTTAGAGTTGTCAGCTGCTGTACTTGAATGTGCACCGGAGCCGGCTTCCTGGGAGCAATGCTTAGGAACTTCGGATTTGAGACATTTCTGATGTGGCTGGGGTCACAGGTAGAAAACTGTCAGGAGGTGAAAAGTCCCAAAGGTAGGGGAGGGCCAGGATTCTCCTCACTTGGATTCACATGGAGTTTTAACCCTTAAAATCCCAAGAACAAACATTTGCCCCAAATGTCATGGAGGTCAGAAACAATGAAACAAAACTAAGCTAAACTAAAAATGGATAATGATCTTCTAAACCAATCCTTGTCTCATTGATCCAGTTAATAGTGGCCATTGGACTCTTCGTCTGGGGGAGTTGAGCATTATATCTAGCTCAAATATCTACCCACCACCAGAATCCCTTCTCTATCAGCCTCTGTTCAAACATTTACTGTGATGAGGGGGAAGGTTTCTGAACAGCTTTTGTGTACTAGTCTGGCTTTATGTTAGTGGCCGCTATGGGGAGAGAAGCCTAAGGATCATCTTATCCTTCAAGGAGTTTGCGTTCCTGCTAGAAAAATGGAATAGTGGGGCACCTGGGTGGCTCAGTCGGGTAGGCATCCGAGTTCGGGTCACGATCTCACGGACTGTGAGTTCGAGCCCCAAGTTGGGCTTGCTGCTATTAGCGCACAGCCTGATTGGATCCTTTATCCCCACCTCTCTCTGCTCCCCCCCTGCACTCGAGGGCTCTATCTCTCTCCCTCTCTCTCTCAAAAATAAATAAACCTTTATAAACATGTAAAGCTATTGGTAGACAGAACAAGGTGGTAATGAGTTCATCAAGGGCTCTTGGAGAGTGACAGGAGGACCAAGCAGGGAGGGCTCTGAGAAGGAGGCTGATTTTCGCTGGTCCATGATTGAACTTAAGCCGGTCATCAGGGCAGGACCGGTGAGGGGCTTCCCAGTGAGGAGACTGCAGGAGCCCAGGTGCAGAAAGGAGCGAGGGGCGTGGCCTGTCTGTGGCACTGAGATGAGATCCCCCTAGAAGCTCTAGGTGATAGCATGAGACATAGGCCGTGGAGGCAACACCTGAATATACTCTCTGGCTTCCTTGCTATTCCCTATGGACTAGTTTTATTACAGCTGCATGGCTCTGGGGGATGTGTTTGTGTTCTGTGTTTGTACAGTAGCTGCCAGAGGGAGTCTGGGAATATTAGGAGGTTCGGGGAGGGTGGCTGAAGAACGGGGAGCATGGGCGTGGCTCATTTAATTCAACAGGATTGATTGTTCGAGAACACCGGATGTTTAAAAATAAAGCATGGGAGTCCACTAGTTACTCTTGAGGGTCATGAATCCCACTCCTCCCAACCCATTCCCCTCAAACTCTGTGGGTGCTGGAGGCTGAGAGTGCTCGCCTGGCAGCCTCACTGGGCCGCCTCCCACAGGGGGACTTCCCGCTGAAGGCCGACAGGGTGGTCCAGTCCGTCAAGGCCATCTGCAACGCCCTAGCCGCTGTGGAGACTCCTGAGATCACCAACGCTCTCAACCAGCTGCCCCCCTGCCCCTCCCGCATGCAGCCTAAAATTCAGAAGGTAACGGGGCCCAGAGCATGGGGAAGGGGGAGAGCAGTATTCCCAAGTAGCTAGGCGATTAGGCGTCTTCTTACTACAAAGGTCTTCTCTCCATCTCCGTCTTCCATGTTTGTGGGTGAGCCACAAGAGTTCTTGTATCCCCTCTTCCTGGGGATGAGGGTGGGCTGGGGTCTGCCCCTGGGATTAACTGCCTGCAAAGGGTTTATTCATAATCACTGCCTGGCACTTTGCATACCTGCCGGGTGCAAAGCCCAAACCTTCCCACGACTGCCCAGCGGGGGGGCCCTGTGAACTGGAGTGGAGCGGCCTGAGGGTTGGAGCGTCTCCTTTGGGTGGATTTTTATCCTGGGTCTGGCTCACTCTGTCCATCACATGGCTCTGGTACAAACCATGAGGCTGTCTGCCCCGGGGAGACTCAGCTCCTCAAATTACAGTCCAGTCTGGTCCAGATGAGCACAGCCATTGAAAAGCCCTTCTTCCAGCTGTGCCGGAAAAGGCCACAGCCCTGAAGCTCCCCTCCCTCTCCTTTTCCCCAATAGGATCCCACCGTCTTGGCTGTGAGGGAAAACCGAGGTAGGGGAACTACATTCTCTGTCTTTATTCAGTAGGGGCAGCTGAAAACGAGTCTCTGCCCAGATTCCTTTTTCTCCCTTGGTTCCCCTGTGTGTGTGTGTGTGTGTGTGTGTGTGTGTGTGTGTGTGTGTATGTGTGTTTTCCAGCTGGAGAGCGCATTTCTTTCCACAAGATGTTTTCTCCTTAGTTTTACAAGTTATTCGTGTGGTGTCCCTGGGAGATGGTGGTGGGGTCGCGTACCGGGAGGGTAGGATGGCCAGGCTAAGTTAGCCCTGGGCTCCAGATGAGAAAACTCTCACTTGGCTTGGTTGCCATTATTCTCTAGGAGGCTCCTAACCCTTGTGTTTCTAACTCTGAATGGGCCTGAGGAGGGGAGGTGGGGGGCGGAGAAGGTGATAAGGAATTTTTCACTAGGAGTGGGTCTTTTAAGCAGGACTTTACAAAGCCTCTATCTCTGGGATTCTTGGTCGATGATTCCCCCAGTCTTTTGGATTTCTTGAACTAATAATGGGCCCCCCAAAGCACTATTCTGCGGACCAACATAGAAATTGTTAGCTTTTATTTTGCCAAGCAACGACTTGAAAAGCTGTCGACAATTTTCATTCCCGCTATTTCCCAAAAGAAAGGACATTGAACACAAAATAAGTAGCAGTAGGTAAAAATAAGGAGAATGTTTAAAAATAAGTATCACTTTAAGGAGATGCTCCTGCTTTCCCCTGCCCCTCATTTCACCACGGATGGGTGAACCTTGTCAGGGCTGTTAGAAACCGACTGGCATTTGGGGGCCACTGTCTTGGGGTATGCCATCCTAGCCAGTGCCATGGCAACAAGACAGGGCTTGTGGAGGCCTCCTGACCTTTCCTTCTGACCCCTTCCTTTCACAGAGAAGGTCGTGGAGGCTCTGACAGCTGCCATCTTGGATCTGGTGGAGCTGTACTGTAGCACTTTCAATGCCGACTTCCAGACGGCGGTGCCCGGGAGCCGCAAGCACGATCTGGTCCAGGAGGCTTGCCATTTCACCGGGCCCCTGGCCTTCACCGTCTATGCCACCCACCGCATCCCCATCACTTGGGCTACCAGGTGAGCCCAGGGCTGGATGGCCTGGCTTTGACTTGCAGGTGGCGTCTCCGGGCTGAGCTGTGTGCCTCCAGAGTTTATGATTTGTGGCACAGAGATGCACGTCGGCTGAGATGAGCCACGTGCCTGAGGGCAGGGGGTGGGGTGTGGGGGGTGGATTGGGACATCCTAAGGAGAGCCAGAAGGTACCCTCTACCTCCCGCTGGGAGGCTGGGAGATGAGAAGACCAAGCCCTCTCAGTGCTGGTTGGGGCTGGTTGTATCGGCATCCCTGCCCCCCACCGATCCAAGGCCAGCTGATAGAGACACTGCGACAGATGGTCGCTTCCCAGATCGAATGCATGCCCCAAGGCCAATGACTGCACTCCCTTGCAGAAGCACAATGGGAGGGGGTGGGGAGGTGGGAGATGACCCTTTGTGGGGAGTTCCCTAGGCCTGTAGGGGTGGGTGGAGGGGGATGTTCATTTGGTAATCCTCTGCTCCTCTGCCAGGTCCCCAGCATCCAGGGCCTGGGGGAAAAGGCATTTGGCTCCACCCCCACCCTTTCCGGACCCCCCTCCCTCTCCCTTCCCCCTCTCTCTTTATTCCTCACTTAATGTATTCCTCTGGGCGATTGGCGGAGAACAAAGGAGGCAGCCTGGGAAACCAGGGCCTTCTCTGACCTCTTCTGTCAGGCACCTGTCATGAGCCACAGGGACCCCCATGTGTTGGCATTCACTTCGGCATATGTCGATTTCATCCCCTACCCTTGTCACCTGCGCATGCGCTTCTGTACGCGGACGCCCCACGGCTGCGTCTGCCTGCAAGGAGATAGGCTGCTCCACTCTTCCCCTTAATGAAGGGAGGAAAACCCTGCACGCAGCGTGGAGCCTGAAGCCGGCTGGAGGAACCCAGATCCGAGTTGCTTCCCCCAAGCACACTTTCGCAAATCCAATTTGCCTGTCCTGTCCCGTGACCCCAGAGGCCAGGGAGGAGCTTTAGCAGGAGAAATGGAACTTAGCGGAGGCCCGGTGACTTAGATGGGGTTTGGGAGCTGAGTGTCCTTGCTCTCTTTCTGTTGCAGCTATGAAGATTTCTACCTCTCCTGCTCCCTCAGCCATGGCGGGAGGGAACTGTGCAGCCCCCTGCACACGCGAAGGGCTCACTTCTCCAAGTACCTCTTCCACCTCATCATCTGGGACCAGCAGTAAGCCCGCCCCCACCCCCTCCCGGACCCCAGAGCCGGGACCTTTGCAGACCCACACAGCCTCCAGCATGCCCGCTCCCCAGACCCCTGCATTAGCTCCATCACTATCCCTACCCAAACAAGTCTGTCAGCCTTTCCTGTCTCTACTTCCCTAACCTTTCTTTTTCTTTTAATGTTTTATTTATTTTTGAGAGAGAAGGCATAAGTGGGAGAGGGGCGGGAGTGGGGTGGGTGGACAGAAGATTCCAAGTAGGCCCATGTGTGGGGCTTGAACTCACCAACTAGGATCATGAGACCTGAGCGACTTCCTGCACTTAACCGACTGAACCACTCAGGTGCCCCCTACTTCCTTAATCTTTAAATGGGGACACATACCATTTCTACCTCCCAAGTTGTTATGAAACTCCAATGAGAAGTATCCACGAGGACTCTCTGTAAACCGTAAAGGACCATACACAAGTTAGTAGCTTTAATAATAACTGGTTGTCTTGCCCTCGCCTCCCTTAAAAGGTTTAATTAGTCTGAGGGTTTCTCATCCTCTTCCTTCTTCCTAGAGTTTTTTTTTTTAGTCTGGAGAGAGGGGCCTGTGCTTTCTTCCTCCTAGATAGGAAAGAGAAGGCTGTCTAGAGGAAAGACTAATGCGCTGGGAGCCACAGGAATAAATCTCTATTTCTAGCTCTGTCTAGACCTATGTTCCCTTTCACTTCTCTGTGTCTCAAACTGTAAAGTGGGGACATGTGTCTAATTCAGAGGTGGTTGTGGCATTGAAATGAGATAGATTATATATATAAATATGAAACCACAAGCACAGGATAGTATTAATCAGCATTCACTAACAATAATTTGCTATTGGGACCATAGGCGTCAGCCAAGCAAAGCAAGAAGGAAATGGAGGGGAGCGTGCCTTGAATGGTGCACTGTGGGAGTTTGGCTTCCCTGTGCCTCTTCCATGCTGTGCCCTGTCCCACCCGCCCGCCGGCTGTCAGAAAGCCGCTTAGTTGCTGCCCTCCAGCTTCACTTCCCCAGACTGACTGTGTCTGAATACTTATTTGCCGAGCAGAACTGGAACTTCAGTGTTTGGAGTGCAGATTAGAGACTGAACAGGGTCCTTCGGGAGGCCAAGGTTGCCAAAATAGGTCTATGGAGAGCCTGTGCAAAGCCTGGGAGAGGACGCTTATTATACAGGTGGACAGCTGGGGAGGCAGACCCTTTCTTCTGTCTTCACACGTGTGGAATTTATAGAGCAATAAAGCTATAAATAAAGCTTTAATCAAACACCCGCCAGGACAGGAGAGACTCCTTGGAGGCAAGGGATGGCTGCCTTAAATGGCTTTGGAGTTTCACCATCTGCTTCCCATCCTCTGGCCTCAATTACCACCGCTGCCAAGAAGTTGTGCTGTATAGTGCTCCGGTCCGGGCAGACCCCACAAAATTGCCCTTACACCCAGGAGTGGAGGCATCCTGGCCTGCCTGACCTCTGCCTGCCTACTTGGTGGGCCTCTTTCCGCTCCTTGTCTTCGATTCAGCCTCCAAGCCCAAAGGGCTGGTCCCTGCCTACAGCCTTTTCCTCTCAGCACTCCCCATCCTCGTGCCCCACAGACTCTTCGCACTTTCGCGGTCAAGAGCAAGGCACCTGGGAGAAGATGCTACAGCATAGGGTTCAAAGCAGAGGCGTGGGCGCACTCACCCTTTTTTACTGTAGGTGGAAACTTGGGCATAATAGAGTTCACCTGACAGGGCTGTTTGAGACCCTGTAGGACATTGCACGTCAGGCGTGTGGCAAAGTACCTAGCATGTGATAAAAGCTTTCTTTCATCTCTGTTGTCATTTTTGTAGCTGGGGGAACCTTCTCAGTTCCTGTTTCCCTGTTCCAAGTGACTGACACAGTGACTGATACACAGAGCTCTCTGTGCATTAGGACCCTATTTGCACGGCCCAGTTCCAGTGCAGAAGCCTCAGCGTCACATAGCAAAAAACACACCATGTAGACACCCGTCACACAAGTGAGGCTGTGTTCCCCTCGCCACTGACGAGGAGACAGGTGCAGAGGTATAAGTATTTCCAAGGTTGCGAGTGGCAAACGCAGGACTGCCCCTGGCACATCCCAGGAGCCCTTCCTGGAGGAGGCAGCCTGTGTCATGTTGAGGAATGGCTGCAGAGGGAAGGAGAGGGCTTTCACAGGCAGGGAGGAGGTTTGGGTTGCTGTCTGTACTGGTTATCCTGACCCACCCCAGATGACGGTTCGGGAGAGGTCTGGGAAGGCTAGGCAGACCCAAACACTGAGAAGCAGGGCACTCCAGCAGGTTCTAGGGCTCATGGCTTCAGTTTCTTCACTCCCCTTTGCCTCCAGATGCAAACCTGGAAGCCTCTTCTCGGCTGACGAGATGGGGATCGGAACCAGCCCCCTCTCTGCTTTGCTGTGGGGTCAGCTGACTGTCCTGAAGCAGCAGTACAGGGATCAGCTAACTCTCAAAATAGGCCTAGCAGTCGCACTCTGCCCCCCCCCCCCCCCAGCCAAGCCTGGCCTGGCATCGCTGCTGGCTGCTGGCGGGGCCCTAATAATAGCTGCGGGCCCCCAAGTACAGGCAGCTGGGGCAGAGCAGGGCTCGGCCAGTGTCTGGCGGGCGGGAGGGAGTGCCTCACTTAGGTGGAGGTTTTCCTGCGGGAGTGAGGGATAGCAGTGGAGGGAGACTGCTTGATCAGGAAACTTCGAGCCTTGGGGTTGGCCGCCCTGCCTCTGTGCCCTCTGGCTGGCCGGGAGGGTGTGACAGTGTGGACTTTGGCCCAGGGACAGCTTCCCCAAAAGGTAATGTGGGTCCTCCCTCGCTTTCGACAGCTTCCCTCCTCTCTCTATCTGACTCCACCCTGGCTCCTTATCCTGAACTTGGAGGGAGTGGCTGGGCATGATTCCGGGGCCACCCCGGAGAGAGCACTTCTGGACTTGGGTAGTGGCAGGGCTTATGAGTCTTAGTTCTTATCTCTGGCCACTTTGCTTCTTCTGCCCCAGGGACTTTGGGACTCTGCCCCTTTGGCTTTGAACATGTTTTGGGGTGAGAACAAACCATCTGGTGCCCTGGGGGTTGGGAGAAGAGGGGACAGGATTGGACAGACAGGTGGGAGGACTGCCGGGAGGAGGGTGACCCAAAGGCAAAGAACATGCTGCTGCTACTTCCTGGTTGCTTTCAGCCTGGTGGGGTGGGGGAGGGATGAGGATTGTTCCGTTCAAAAGGATTCTCAAAAGGACCAGCTTCTTGACAACCCTTTGCAGAAATCCTGAAATGAGGGAAGGGAGGGGATGGCTTATAGTACTGGACCTGCAGTCACCTAACTCTGAGATGGCTCAGGCTACCTAAGTTCTGTCTGGCCACCACGGTAGCCTCAAATTCAGGACATTAGCCTCACTCTACTGAGAGGCTGGAAAAAAAAAAAAAAAACAGCATACTGTGCCTCTGGGAGCATCCAGTGGAGGTTTTGCCTATGGTTTGGGACCCATCTTGGTTCTGCAAGAAGGCTTCCCCAGGGAGCACATCCGATATCCCGAGAGACAGGTTAAGTTCTCAGCCTCAATTTGACCTCCTGGGCCACCTGTCCCTTGAAGTCACAAGGTGGCACCTCCTTATTTGGTTTCCCATTCTCCCTAGGATCTGCTTCCCTGTGCAGGTGAACCGGCTGCCTCGGGAGACCCTGCTGTGTGCCACACTCTACGCTCTGCCCATCCCCCTGCCTGGGAGTTCCTCTGAGGCCAATAAGCAGCGGCGTGTGCCCGAAGCCCTGGGCTGGGTCACCACCCCTCTCTTCAATTTCAGGCAGTACGTGGTTCCCAGGGCAGCGCCTTCTTAGCCTTGGAAAGGAAGAAGAAGGATAGAGAGAAGGGCCCGGCTGCTGCACTGCCCAGTGCCCCTTGGGAGAGTTGGCCACTTGGGGCTCACCGACAGAGTCCAGAGGGTCCTAGCCCTGGTGGAGGGGGCCAAGGCACAGGACTAGAAACCAAGACAGTTGATGTAACCAAGAGCTTTCTGGGCAGGACTCTATGGCACAGGAGGGTTGGGTGCTGGTGGGGGAAGTAGGCATGGAAATGTAGTGCTCAGGTCACATGCTATCGGGTGCTGTCATTGGAAGGGCTTTAGAGGTCATCTAGTCCAGCTGTGCTTCATGGGGCATCTCCACCACCAGGTCCTCCCGAGGCTTCCTAGACGGCGTGTGCTTTCATAGGACTTATGAGAAGGAAAGCCTATGTTCTTTAGGGGAAAATGACAAAGAGAAGTTGGGTGGTGGCTTCCAAGGCAGATTTTTGGATGGGGGAGCAGGAGGAAAACCACCTCCTTCACCATTGCATTCGTTGGCTCATCCCCACCCCATCCCCCTTAGAGTCCTGACCTGTGGTCGGAAGCTTCTGGGCTTATGGCCAGCAACACAGGAAAACCCCAGTGCCCGTTGGAGTGCACCTAATTTCCACCAGCCGGATAGCGTCATCCTGCAGGTGAGACCCTGGCCCCAGGGCCCTCCCTCCTACCCACTGCTCGGGACTGCTCAAGAGCCAGCTCCATGTTTTCTACCTTCCAGTTTGGGCTAGAACGGTAAGGGAAAGTGCTAGCACATTGGGCACAGGATGCTGATGTGATCAGGGTGAGTGTGGTTGGACCAGGAGTCCCGGAGCAGGAGAGAGTTCTGTGGAATCTGTGTGCTGTTTCCTGGAGGTCAACTTTGACCTCAAGGAGCCTGAAGGCAGGGGCTGAGCACCTCCACCCCTAACCAGAGCTCAGCTCCTTGGAGTCCCTTGTGTCGAACCCTTATATTACTGAGCCTGATGAAAATCTGAGTTGTTTCCCCTTGGAGCCTGAGGGGAAGCCGGCCCTGCAGCCAGTCACTCCAGTGCTCTAGGGGAGCACTGCCCATTCTCTGCAGAGAGGAGGAAGGGGTGGTCAAGCCCAAAATCCACAGACCGCCTTCTGGCTCCCCCTTTTTACCATGGGGTGCTTTGGTATGGAATATGGAATATCAAAGTGGGTATAGAATAAAATAGAATGATAGAGAATGAAAGCTCCAGAGGCAGGCATTTTTGGCTGTCTTAACTAACTATACTCGATGCCCAGGACCTAGAGCTGTTCTTGGCACATATCACGGGTCAATAAACATCTGTTGAATAAGGGAACGTAGAACCCCTTTTGAGAACTGGCTGGCTCAGCTCTGATGCCCAGTTCAGGAGACAAACATCTGGCGGCAAAGAGCAAGGGGACTCAGGGTCACAGGGTTTAGAGTCGGTAGGGCCCTCATCGGTCATGTGGTCCCACCTCCCATCAGGCAGCTCTTCCAGGGGCTCAACCTGGTGACACTTCTGTCCAAAGATATCGCCTGGGCCCGGCCCCCTCCCACCTGGATACTCTCAGTTTCCCGTTTTTCTCCCTCTCCCTGTTTTCTCATTTTTTTGCTGGAAGGGACTTTAAGGACCACCAAGTCCAACAGCATTATTTTAAAAGAACCTTCAGGGAAGGTGGCCGTGGGAGGTAGGGAGAAGAGCAGGGCCACCAGTGTGTGACAGAGACTCTATAGAGACCTGGGAGGTGACATTCCTCATTCTCTGGCCTGTTCTCTCTCCTCGCTTCTCTGGTACCATCCTCCAGATTGACTTCCCCACCTCAGCCTTTGACATCAAGTTCACCAGCCCCCCCGGAGACAAGTTCAGCCCCCGCTATGAATTTGGCAGCCTCCGGGAGGAAGACCAACGTGTGCTTCAGAACATCATGCAGAAGGAGTCCTTGTACTGGTGAGGTCTGAGGTCTTCCCCACGTGTGGCTCAGGCTCCATTCTGTCTGACCTGTCACCTGCCAGCTCCAAGTCCCCGCCCTCCTGCCTTGGGAGGGGAGGTGGAATGGAGTGGGCATTGCCTCCTGGGCAGGAAGCGGGAGAGAGGGCTCTGCAGAGGGCAGCTTCCGGGATCTTTTTCATGAGCTGACACCAGGCAGAATGGAGAGGCCAGGGCCAGGGAATTAGACCTAGGAATGCCCATCCCTACATGGGAGCTTGGCCCAGACTCCCTCCTGTCTGGCCCCGGGGACCAGAGCTTTGCCCCCACGCCCCAGATATGCTGTCTACTACCTGTCCTGTCCATGGGGACAGCTGGCTCCGTCTTCTCCACCCTGCCCCCCACCTCCTGCCCCGGCCACACCCACAGCCTTTGCATTTCTCTGGCCCTGCCGCTTTCCAAAAAGGATCTGGTGTCAGGGCAAGCTGGCAGCCCTCAGGGGTAAGTGAGTCCAAGCTGATGTCATCCCCGGGGGCTGCTTCTCTCACTGGGCTTGGAGTGGGTCGGGTGAGGAGGGACCCAGAGCTGGATTTGCTGGTGGGATGGGGCTCCTCCCCTGCCGGCTCTCCCCTTATACCTCTTTGGCTCCTGCCTTGGGCAAGGCATGTCTGTGTGTGGCGGGGTGGGGGGGGCAGAGAACAAGGGAGACAGGGCTCATTTCCTGTCCCACCCAGGGAGCCAGAGTAGCCGAGCAACTAGAGACCCCCACCCCCACTCCTCTGCTGACCCCTTGCTTCATTAGCCCGTCAGCTCCTTTCTCCCATTAGACACCTGATCTCAGGCAAGGCTTAATTAGCTGTGGGTTCTCTCAAACCTCCTTCTGGTCCCAGGAAGCCCCAGAGGCTTCTCAGCCATCCAGGCCCTGCCATGTGGGGGCCACTGCCCTCTGGTGGCTCAACTTGGGAGTGATATTCTAAGGGCATCCACAGGACGGTAGCAAATTTGCTGCCCCTCGCCTTTGTCAGTCTGACTGAGAGATGTCCCGAAATGTCAGGATCAGAGAGGAGATTTGGGCCCCAGCTTCCAAACTTTGCTTCACACAGGACAATCACCTAGGGATCTTTTGAAATTTTTATTTATTTATTTTTGAGAGAGACCGAGACTGTGTGAGCAGTCCAGGGGTAGAGAGAGGGAGAGAATCCCAAACGGTCTCCATGCTGTCAATACAGAGCCCAACGTGGGACTCGAACTCACAAAACCATGAAATCATAACTTGAGCTGAAACCAAGAGTTGGACGCTTCATCCAGAGTCACCCAGGCGCCCCTAGGGATCTTTTAAAAATACCGAAGCCTGGTTTCCCAGGAGGGTCTGACTCAGCTGGTATTCCCTGTGGCCCAGGCATGGGGACTAAACAGATTTCCCCCAGGGGACTGTAATGTGCAGCAAGGTTTGGGGACCACTGAATGGGAGAATGTGTAGCATTCTCTTGGAGAGTGAGTACCCTGACCTCTGACTGAAGGCACTCCCTGTCACCTCCTCCCCTACAACCCGCAGGCTCACTGATGCTGACAAGAAGCGCCTGTGGGAGAAGCGATACTATTGCCACTCTGAGGTGAGCTCACTCCCCCTGGTGCTCGCCAGCGCCCCCAGCTGGGAGTGGGCTTGCCTGCCCGACATCTATGCTCTCCTGAAGCAGTGGACCCACATGAACCACCAGGATGCCCTGGGGCTCCTGCATGCCACGTGAGTTGCAACACCCAACACCCACGTTTCCTGACCCTGTGTTCCCTCCAGAAGCCCCGGGGCTTAGCACTGCCCACTAGGGACCTGAGCCAGCCCTGGGGAAAATGGTAATGTGGTCTAGGAAATTCAGGGCTCTTTCACTTCTCCTTTTTTTTTTTTGCCTTTTCTTTGTCTCATTTCCCCGCAGCATTCTATTATGAACATTTTTCAAGCATACTACACAACTGAAAAATTCGCAGTAGACCTCCATGTACTTCCTACCTAGATTCCGACCATTTAACTGTTTGCTGTATTTGCTTTATTACGTGTGTATCTATCATCAATCCATCAATCCATCGTATTTTTTTTAATACATTTTAACCTAAGTTGCAGACACCCTACCTCCCTCCCAAACACTCCAGCCTATATATATCATTAACTAGAACTCAGTCTGTGTTTTTTCCTTGGAGGCAAAATTTACATACAAGGAAATGCCTGAGCCTTAGCCTGTACATTTGCTGCATCTTGACAGGTGCACCCACGCCCCCGTGTAACCCAAACCGTATCACTTAGTTCGACATTAAGATCCTCTCTCTTTCCCTCTGAAGGGTCCTCTGGGGACACGCGCCACCCGTCTCAGACCCCTGGGCTGCCTTTTCCAGATGGTCCCCAGTATTCTTGGCTTCTTTCTTGCTTCTCTCTTGCTTACTAATTCAAATGTACCCAATCCATGTGGCTTGCCTTCAGGACTTTTTGAGGCAACGTTTTTGCTAATCTCTGCTAAATTAAATTCTGCCAAGGGGGCACTGGCTTATATGAAAGTCTGTGATTCTTCGTTCTACGCCTGGCTGGTTTTACATTAAATGATGGCACCAAAAAGACACTCTCGTGCTTTAGTCCACACACGGGCTCTCTGATGACAGGAATTTCTGGCACAGTGGGAGTTCAGGAAAAGATCTTCAGTAAGGGGGTGGACGACTTTGTCCGGTTTCCTTTAGATCCTACCAGGAATGACGGTGGCCACTGTCCTGTTTCCCCATGGCCCCTGCTAGCTCTGACCAGGGGACAGGGCCATCCTCAAGGGTTGCTCTCCAGACAAGGTGCTAAGGATCGCAGGTTCTGAGACACCTCTCCTCTCTCCAGCTGTGTCTCCGAAGCCGAGGGGCGAGGGTGGTGGCTCACTCCGGTGCCGCAGCGCCTGCCGCTGGGTCATCAGGGCCCGGGCCCTTGTTTTGCAGCTTCCCGGACCAGGAGGTGCGTCGTATGGCTGTGCAGTGGATCGGCTCGCTGTCGGATGCTGAGCTCCTCGACTACTTGCCTCAGCTCGTGCAGGTGGGCGGGCTGGCCTTCCCTCGGGGCCAGATGGTCCCTTCCCCAGGCCCCAAGTCAGCTGGCGCTGACCTTGTGGAACCAAGGGTCCCCAGGACCGTGGCGGGTCTAGACCGAGGGCAGTCAGTACATCTTCCTACCCACGTTCCCCTCCACAGGCCCTGAAGTATGAGTGCTACCTGGATAGCCCCTTGGTGCGATTCCTCCTGAAACGAGCTGTCTCGGACTTGAGAGTGACTCACTACTTCTTCTGGTAAAACCGTGTGTGGAGGTGGGAGGCAGGCATTCCCTCGGGTGTATTTTACTCTCAGGTGTGCAGGGGTGGGGAGCTGAGCCGTCTGGGTCCCCGTGCATGCTTAACTTACCATGTGGCCGCAGGCTAGCACCTTCTCCTTGGTGGGGGGGTGGGGGGTCTCAGGCCCAAGGGCACAGTGAGGATCACCCCTGGCCGTCCCTTCCACCCACACATGGCACAAATATAAAGGCGAGGGGCGCCCAGGTGGCTCAGTCAGTGAAGTGTCCGACTTTAGCTAAGGTCACGATCTCGCAGTTCATGGGTTCAAGCCCCACCTCAGGCTCTCTGCTGTCAGCACAGAGCCTGTTTTGGATCTTCTGTTTCCTTCCTGCCCCTCCCCGCCCTATCTCTCTCTCACAAATAAACAAACCTTTAAAAATACATATATAAAGGAGAAGTGAGATGCAGGGGACTTTGAGCTCTAATTAAAGGCGCCGCGGGCACAGACCAGGAGACCGATGAACACCTCTGTATGAGGTCTGCACGCAGAGTCGATTTCCCTCCCAGGTTTGGGGTGGGTTTTACAGGGAGCCAGAGCTGGATTTGACCCCATTCCCCCACGACACACCCTCGCCTGTGACGCCGAGTGTCCCCACTACGCATGCCCTCTGCCTTGCAGGTTGCTGAAGGATGGCCTCAAGGATTCACAGTTCAGCATTCGCTACCAGTACCTGCTGGCAGCCCTGCTGTGCTGCTGCGGCAAGGGGCTGAGAGAGGAATTTAACCGCCAGTGCTGGCTGGTCAATACCCTGGCGAAGCTGGCCCAGCAGGTCCGGGAGGCTGCCCCATCTGCCCGGCAGGTGAGCCCCGGGCTTTTGTCACTCATCAATAACTCCTCAGGCATCCTGACCAGCTGGATGGCACTTGACCATCTGTGATTTAGGGACTGGAACAAAGTGCCTCTGTCTCTAACCCATAGGCCACAAATTGACAGTCTGTGAGCTGGATACAGCCCATGGATGGGTTTTGTTTGGCCTGCAAAGCATTAAAATTTTTACTTAACGGTTTGCTTTAAAGGCTTAGCACATGTGTATGAGTTGTTCGCTGCACAAGAGCACCCACACAGAGAGGGCAAGTGTGGGCTGAAATCTAGTCCACTTTGTTCACTGTGCTGTGAGCCATCGGTCAGGGCTGATGCTACCCAGAGTGAGGACCTTTATCTGTTCGTACAACCGGGCTGCGTTAGGCCAACGGTGTTCCTGGATGCCCACATTTAAACATTGGGAGAATTTAAAGTCCAGATTGTTGGTTTTTCTTGGCAACAGCCCGAGCAGCCCCACCCCCTCGAGCTGCACTTGCTCCCGCGGTCACTGTGGCCTGCCTCACACTGTCATGTCATCTGCCTCGCTTCTGTAGCTGTGTGGGCTTGCTGCCCAGGCGCTGGCCCAGGCGCCATACCCCAGGCTGCAGTGCTTTTCCTTCCTCACAGCCCTGGGGGATGTCCACACCTCTCAGAGAGTGGTGTGCATACCACCCGCTCCTGGGCACCCAGCCCCGGGAGAGGCCTGGTTCCGAGTGGCACCTATGGGCACCCTCTCACCCTTGCTCTCTTCTCCCTCCCTCTCAGGGGATCCTCCGCACGGGTCTGGAGGAGGTGAGGCAGTTCTTTGCCCTCAACGGCTCCTGCCGCCTGCCACTCAGCCCTAGTCTGCTGGTTAAGGGCATCGTGCCCAGGGTGAGTGACTGGTGGGTTTGGGAGCTCTTGGAGCTGGGAGGGCTCAGTGGAGGTGAGGCCTTCCCACGCTGGTGGGACATGAGAGACATTAGGAAGAAAGGCATGCCAGGGCCTCTTCCCAGCGGTCGCACGTACGGGCTTTGGTCTGATGGCTGTACCGGGTGGAGGAATTGCGTCGAGGGCTGATGACATTGGGTTTAAGTCCAGGCAGCTGTCCTCTGTCACTGCCGAGCACCGCCTTGTGCCCACGCTGTTCTGAGTGACTTATGCTGGTTATCCCATTTCACCCTCACAACCCTTACAAGTTGGTACTGTTGTGGGCCCCATTTTACAGAGGAGTAGACTGAGGTGTAGATGGGAGTCACGTACAAGTAGGTTGTCTGCCGAAGGGATAAGCGTGTGGATATCGGGGCCAAGGCTGTAACAAACTAAAGCAGGGCAGTGGACGGAGCAGCGGGGTGGGGGCGGGGAAGGAGTGTGGGCTCCCGAGAAATCTGGCATGAATGACGAACAGGCCACCCGGCAGGAGCTTGACTTGACCCACGAGGCTGAGGCCATCTTCCTTCGTGACCCGCGTCACCACCCTCTCTCCCGTGGCAGGACTGTTCCTACTTCAACTCCAATGCCGTCCCCCTCAAGCTCTCCTTCCAAAACGTGGATCCCCTGGGCGAGAACATCCGTGTCATCTTCAAGGTGAGGACACTTCCCAAGCCTGGTGGGATGAAGAGAGTAGAGGGAGGGGGAGAAGGGGGGGCCGAAGGGGGTCTGGAGCTCCAGGGCAGTTCTCTTCCTCTTCCTTGGTTCTACCATTTTCACACATGAAAGACTATCTGGTGACAAAGGAAATAGACTGATTCTGCGTGGGCCCCGTGGGCTGGCAACAGAATGTTGGCAGGCGGAGTTAAGCAACTGGCAGCTCTGTATACAGAAGGATAAGCTTTCTAGAAGGCAGGCTGTCCCCACAATGAATGGGCACAGTGGTGATCTGCTTGTACCTGGGCGCATTCAAGCAGAGGCTGGATGACTGCATCACACAGCAAGGTTGAAAAGGAAATTGAGATAACAGGTGCAGGTTGGACTAGATGAGCCCTCAGGTCCTTTCTAGCTGATGCATCCATACATCCGTGAGTCTGAGAAGTAAAGGATAGTCGGAGAGCACATAACCTAGAGGGAGAGATGAAGCGCACGTAGCGACTTTGTAACTCATTTATTGGCTGTGTGTAGGCACCACATCCGAGGTATAAATGCTCAAGTTTAAGGAAGGCTTGATGCTCAGGAATTTGATCAGTTCAGACAGGGATGTGGGACTGAAGAAAGAGCTGAAGCATCATGTGGGCAAAATGTGGTTCCTGGCCCATCGCTGGCGGTTTGACCTGGTGTGAGCCTAGATGGGAGGTGGGAAAACCGGACAGTCCCCTGTCACTGTCTGGGCCAGTGTAGTTCCCCTGGGGGGATCTGGGAGCTGGGCGAGGCGGTGGAGGTGAGCCCTGGTCATTTTCTCCATCCAGTGTGGGGACGACCTGCGCCAGGACATGCTAACCCTGCAGATGATTCGCATCATGAGCAAGATCTGGGTCCAAGAGGGGCTGGACATGCGCATGGTCATTTTCCGCTGCTTCTCCACAGGCCGGGGGAGAGGTCAGTTGGGGAGTGGGGGGAGGGCACCCCTTTGCTTACTGTCCTTCTGCCCATGCCTCAGCATGTGTACAGAGAGAGAAGTGGAATAAAAACAGACTTGGCGGACATAACACCCAGACCTATTGTGTGGACTTTGGGGCCCGATTCAGACAAACTGACCATAGAAAGGGATTTTTTTGAAACAGTAGGGGGGAAGTTCAAATAAAGACTGGGTCAGGTTAAAGAATAATTGTTAATTTTTTGGGTGGGCGAATGGCACAATGGTTATGTCCTTGTTTGTTATACTTGAAATATTTACGAGTCAAAGGACAGGTCTAGGATTTGTACGGGGGCGCGCATCTGGCTCAGTGGGTAGAGCATGCAGCTTTTGATCTCGTGAGTTCAAGCCCCACACTGGGTGCAGAACTTACTTTGAAAACAACAACAAAACACTCCGAAAAGGAAGGAGAAGCAGAGTTGGGTGAGTGAAAGGTGAAACATAATTAGCAAAATGTTGATTAATTTTTGAAGCTGGATGATGGCTACATGTGACTTCATACCTTTCTTGTTTCATATGTGTGTGTCTATAAAGTGTTCATACATATATATGAATATCCATAAACATTATTCATACGTGTGTGAATAATACACACACACACACACACACACACACACACACACATATGAAAATTCCAAAACTAAAAGTTAGTTCATAGCTGCTCTGCGTTTTTTGTGGTTTAAAAAAATTTTTTTTAATGTTTATTTATTTTTGAGACAGAACATGTGTGGGGGAGGGGCAGAGAGAGAGGGAAACACAGAGTTCGAAGCAGGCTCCAGACTGAGGCGTCAGCACAGAGCCTGACATGGGGCTCGAACTCATCATGACCTGAGCCGAAGTCGGACTCTCAACAGACGGAGCCACCCAGGCGCCCCTACTCTTTTTCTGTTTCTAAGGGAGACTAAAAGAGACCCAGAGTCCCAGTGTGGACTGTGAGGCTTGGGGAATGATATTTCTTCCACTGTTATCCTTCTCCCCTTATTATCAGACTTTGTCCACATATCCTAGAGCTCAACTGATAGGGAAGCATCCAGCCAGGCTTCTAGGGTTCTGTCGCCATGGTCCCCTCCATGCTGCTCTGGACTGCCACAGCCATGCTTCCTCTCACAGGGATGGTGGAGATGATCCCCAATGCCGAGACGCTGCGCAAGATACAGGTGGAGCACGGGGTGACCGGTTCCTTCAAGGACCGGCCCCTGGCGGACTGGCTGCAGAAACACAACCCCGGGGAGGACGAGTATGAGAAGGTAGGGGCGGGGCTGGGGGTGAGGCGGGGTGGGGCACGCTTGACCCAGGCCCATTGCTGTGTTAATACAAGACCTGTGCACGCACAGAGGAGATGGGCTCCGCTGTGTCAGGAGGAGGCAAACACACTTGGGTCATGGGAGCCTCTGACTATCTCAGGTTTGGGTCCGATGACTGTGGTAAGCTGACTGAGAAGATCCGCCGGCCTGTGACTGGGAAGCTGTCATTGTATCCCCCTGGCAGAGTGCACTTTGGAGGAGGGGGGCCACCTTTCAAGAAAGGGCCTGGACCCCTCGTGATCCTGGATCCCGGGTGTCCTCAGAGAGCGTCAGTGGCACCTTGTAGAACAAGGGTTAGTGGGAAGAGACTTCAGAGATCATTTTAATCCAACCCCCCCCTTTCACAGGTGTGAATTCAAATTCACTCAGTGGTTCCCAAGGACAGCGCTGTTTTGAGGCAAGGCAGAACCCAGGATGAAAGTTAGATATGAGAGATAATAGGAAAGGAGACTGACCTGTTCCTCTGGTGGACCATTGTCACGTGGTAGGGCCTTGATGGCCTGCTGGTCTGCCATTCCACGGCTGTAGTCTGCGTTAATTTAGTTTAGGGTAAGGAACAAAGTCATGATAACCAACTCATAAGAGACTGATTATAAACCAGAACACTAACTTTTATCATGTAGCTTCCAAGGGGACCTCAGTACTACTTGTCCCTGAGGCAAAACCTATGGAACAGCCAAATTATAATCAGAATGTTGGTGTGGTTAACATCTAATGAGATGATTCTAGACAGCCTTAAATGTTTGCAATCCCGGGATTTAATTCCTGGCCTGCCGTTCTTTCTTTGTATTCTTGTGCCAGCCCTTCATATCTTATTACTTTAAGTGCCACCCATTTGCTGACGTTGTCCAAAGCCATTCCCTCGTCTCTCCCTCAAGCTTTCTGCTCTGAGCCACCTGCTTGCTGGACACCTCCGCTTGTATTTTACCTGTCCCTCAAACTCCTGTATAGACAAACCCAAGCCTTCTCTTGAAACCTGCCTTTTTGTGTCTTTTCTGTCAGTCAATGGTATGAGTCTCCGTGCAGTCACCCGGGACAGAGTCAGGAATCTTCTTAAAGCTTCCTTCTGCCTCCCCTCTGCTCTTTAAAGCCCTGTTGGTTTTTCTTCCCTGGTATCTCTCACATCTGTTCTCTTCGTTTCTTTTTTTTCACCTTTGTGCTCTCTGTCCCCTGAACCACTGGAATGCCTCTCCTTCTGTCCTATCTTCTACTCCTATGGCTATCCCCTGCTTGACGTCAGAAGTTGTTTTCCTCAATAACGTATAAACCACTCATGTGACTTCCCTATGTCCTAGAAGAAAAGTCCAGCATCCATAGCGTGGGCACACAAAGCCTTTGGTGATTCGGCCCCGCCCACCTCCTCTCTTCTGATAACTTCTGCTCCAGCCATCTGTTCCTTTCCTCACCCCTCAAAACCCACCCTCTCTACGTTGCCACATTCAAGATCCTCCACCCTTGGAGAGGAGTAGTATGGATTCTTTCCTCCCGCCCTTCCGTCCCATATACTATTTATTACTAACATACATTTTTCAGGTACTAAATGGCCACCATGCAGAGACACTGCCCTTGGTGCTGGAATTATGATTTCTTCTGGCCAATATAATAAAAAGCCATAATAAATATTGTAGAAGTTCGTATGGCAAGACTTCACAGAGAACCCAGCTCTGTGCCTTTGTGTCTACTATCAGTCTTTCAAAGGTAGCTCTCTGGGACCTCTCAGCTCTTCTAGTCCCTCTGCTAGAACAGTGCTGGTAGTTTGTTCTGACGACCTCCAATAGGAGAGGACGGAGAGCTCTCCGTCTCCTGGCCGCTGGCTCAGCAGAGTTCTCCACATCCTTCAAGGGAAAACCCCTTAAGTCAGGAGAGCTCCTTTGGTCTGGTGAGACTTCGTGCAGCTAATGTTCCACAGAGCTCAGCCGATGAGACTGGAGTCATTTACCCACAGGCTTATCGCTATTTTGTGAGTCAAGATAGGATGCGTCCGGGGTGGAAAGAGTGTCTGAGGCAGAAAGACAAGCTGATGGACACGAAGGTCCAGACTAGGAGGTGATGGGTAATGTTTCTTCTTGAGTGGTTTGTCCTCAGTCATCTATTTCCCTTTCCTAGGAATGGTCTTTTTCTTCCAGAAGGTGCATTCTGTGATTTTATAGATTTTCTGTTCTCAGATTCCTGTGGATTAGTCATCTGGTTTAATTAGACAAGTGGCAAGGGGTTTCTGGTGGCTTTTTTTTTATTAATATGTTTTTATAAGTTTTTATTTATTTGAGAGAGAGAGTGAACAAGGGAAGTGCAGAAAGGAGGGGCAGAGAGAGAGAATCCCAAGCAGGCTCTGCCGTCAGCGCAAAGCCTGATGGGGGGCTCGAACTCACGAACTGCGAGATCATAATCTGAGCTGAAACCAAGAGTCGGATGCTTAACCAACTGAGCTCCCCAGGCACCCTCTGTGTGGCCAGTTTTGAAACAGACCTTATGGATGGCCAAGGGGCTGCAGGGAGAGAAGATCCCCAAAACCCTGGGGAGAAAAAAAGCATGAGCGTTGAGTGAATGGTGGTAGCAAGTGGGGCTGTTGGGGCTCCATGGGGGAGGGTGTGTGGGAGCTGGAGGGCCTGGGACTCAAGGCCCTGAAGGATGGGTGGAAGTTGGTGGGGAGAGGCTGGGGCGGGGCCACACACTCCCTATCTGGAAAGCTTTCTCTCAGTCTCAAGTCTGTCCATTCCTCATTGGCTACCACAGTTTTTGCCCTCTGTGGATGAGTTTTTCTTGATTCTTAGGATTCCTATAAACCTCACAAAGAAGACTCAGAGGGTGAAAGGTGTCCATGTGCTAGTTCCATTATTTTTACTTCTTGGAAAGACAAATAAGGGGACAGAGAGGTTGACCCGATCACATAAGGTGGATCGAATCCCTCAGCCCCTCTCCTCCTGCTTTAAACTTAAAAATATCCTCACGTGGTTTGCTAACGAGAGATGTCTGATTTTCAAGTGTAAAACACCCCTAGGAGTGTTGAGCTGCCTCAGCTCTTCTTTGGAGTGAAACAACTTTAATTAGTTTAGCGTTTAGCTGCTACCAGGAACCCTGGGTAAGGGAGGTGGGTGGGGGCAGGGCGAAGCCCGGACGGACGCTGAGCAGGGTCAGCTGAGCTGACTGCCTCCGTGCTGTGCTTGAGCAGAGACGACATTCCTAAATGCCGTCAACACGAGTCTTCCTATCTGATAAAGTCTCTTCATTCAGGGCTGGTCACGTCTGGGCCCCCAGATGAGTACACGGTCTTTCCAACCAGTTTCCCTAGGAGAAAGAAAAGTGCAGAAGAAAATGGATTGCAGATCAAGTGGTAGAGATACACACACAGGCCCTCCGTCACCTTATACCCCGTAAGACAGGAGAGACGTTTCTCTGCCTTCGTGTGTATGTCCGGACATGATGAAGGCTGAACGGGCAGTGTGAGGGGCTGTTGGGGCTCACGGGGGAGAGGGCAGGGCTGGCTGAATTCCATCCAGCTGTGGCCCCTGGAGTCCCTCGGAGCCAGCTTTATGTCCTGTCCTCCCCTCTGCCTGCCTCCCTCCCAGGCCGTGGAGAATTTCATCTATTCCTGTGCCGGCTGCTGCGTGGCCACATACGTCTTGGGCATCTGTGACCGGCACAATGACAATATCATGATGAAGACCACCGGCCACATGTTCCACATAGATTTCGGCCGCTTCCTGGGCCATGCTCAGATGTTTGGCAACATCAAGCGGTGAGTGTGGTCTCCTGTAGCCAGGGTGTGTGTGGGGGCCAGGAGGTCAGCAGAAATGGTCCAGAGCTGAATGCAAGTCCGTGATGGAAAGGACTGTACTGTGGTCCCTGAGCTGAGCAGTGTGGGAGAAGAGAAGCCGGACAAAGAGGTCAAGGCCTTGCAAGGCCTTGGGGAAGAAGGTGGGGACCAGCTTTTCTCCCTCCCTGTGGAGGAGGGAGCATAGGGAAAGGAGCCCAAACCACAGTGAACGGGAATACGATTAGGTATCTGCAAACAAATATTCGTAGCTCACAGACAGGGAACCAATGCAGGGTGTCTCTGGAATCGTTTCAGATTAAGGTAGGAAGAGAAGGAGGATAAAGTGAGAGCCCCGGCTCTCCAGGTGCCCACGGGTGGTGAGGGGAGCCACTCTCTGATGTGCCCCACGAGGTGGGCTCCGTCCTCCGTGTTGACCTTCTACCCATGTGCTCCCGCGGCCCAGGGACCGTGCCCCCTTTGTCTTCACCTCGGACATGGCGTATGTCATCAACGGGGGTGACAAGCCTTCCAGCCGCTTCCAGGATTTTGTCGACCTTTGCTGCCAAGCCTACAACCTCATTCGCAAGCACACCCACCTCTTCCTCAACCTTCTGGGCCTGGTGAGGAGCCCCCGTCTCTCTCTGAACCCCTCCTTCTTATCATCTAGCACCTTCTTTAAGACTCCCTGGTCTTGCTTCGGAGGATTTCTGGAGATCTGTTTCTCTCTGAGGTCTAGATAAAGACAGGGCCCAGACTGCTGGGGACAGCGGTATCTCTGTAGTGTCTGACTTCCTGCCCCAGCCCCTCCATTCCCGTGGCCGTCCAGCCACTGCCCACGGCATCTGTCTCTCACCTTCTAAGAGGTTTGGGGAGACTTGTCGTAGAACATCTTGCCTTCGTGGGAGAAGAAGCAAGGATTCCTGGTTGTTACTGGTGCCCCCGTCTCTCCGACTTTGCTTTTCTTCTAGATGTTGTCTTGTGGGATCCCTGAGCTCTCAGACCTGGAGGACCTCAAGTACGTGTATGATGCCCTGAGGCCTCAGGACACGGAAGCCAATGCCACTACCTACTTCACTAGGTAATGCCCTGCCTGGGGGAGGGTGGCGAGGAGGGAGAGGGCTGGGGAGACAGGAAATGCTCAGCTCAGATGGTGGAGCTTAGAGCTGACAATGCGCCTTGTCCTAACTTTGCCTCTGACTTTGTAAGTTACTTGACTTCTCTGACTCAGTTGTTGGTGCAAATCTTTGTGTAGAGCCGCTGTTCTTACTTACGTCCTTGCCAGGTGTTGGTCAAAGACTTTGTGAGATGACTGTGGGGTTTTAGGCATTTTTAGCTCTCTGGATCAGAACCTTTCTGTTTATCAAAACACAGAGTCCCATGTTCCCATATTTGACAGTGTTGTTAGTCCCGCTGCATAAAAGCAAGGAAGTATCTAGGTGCTGATGTCCGTAATTCTGTCTGTGTCAGTGATGTCTCCGTCTTCTCGTGTGCTTTTTGGAACGTAGTGAACCGAGTTTTCTCCGTTGGTCTAACATAGAGCCTCTCCTTTTAATCTGAAATCTGTAGATTGGACAGTGCTTGGTGAGGCTTCACTGTACTGGACACCTACTCTTTGTACACATTTGCATGCTGACCCTGTGGTGGGACCCCTAATTCCTTCCTATCTTGGTTTAACCATCTGTGGCTCAGGAGGGCAGTGAGGGGAGACCAGACCCCAAGATCCACATGAAGAAATTGCACATAGATGATTGTGTGCCCGTCGAGCCCTCTACGAGGATATTACACAGGCAAAAGGATTCTGTCTGAACTGCGTGTGGGTCTCAGGTGTCAGGGGGATATTTGCTGAGCTAACCCTGTCCAGCCAGTGGGGACTTGGGGTCGTGGTTACATCTCTTCCTTCCCATCGTCCTGCATCAACAGGTTGATTGAGTCCAGCCTGGGCAGTGTAGCCACAAAGCTTAATTTCTTCATCCACAATCTGGCTCAGATGAAGTTCACGGGCTCTGACGACCGGCTGACCCTTTCCTTTGCCCCCCGAACACACACACTCAAGAGCTCCGGCCGCATCACTGATGTTTTTCTCTGCCACCATGAGAAGGTTTTCCACCCCAACAAGGGCTACGTAAGTGTTTTCTCCAACACAACCCTGCCTTGCCCCCCGCCACCCCCAGCATATTGAGATTGTGTCTCTTCACACCTGCTCGTGGCCACTGGAGTCGTGAGCCTCCCGTGTCGGAAGTCACAGTCACAGACCACCTCCCTCTCTCATCCGCAAGCAGGCTGCTGGAATCAGGGAGCTGAACTGAGTGGCTTGACCTCTGGGTCAAGGGTCCTCTGAAACATGTGCAGGAAATCTTTGCTTTCAGATTCCTGCAGACATAGGATCTATCATCTTCTTCTTTGGAGGCACATTTGCTCTTTTCCTTCTGGAAAGTGCACTCCCTCAACACACACACACACACACACACACACACACACACACACACGGCACACACATACCCTCTTCTGTTCCCTTACCTCCTCCCTTCATTGGGTACACAGGGCTTGGCAGGTACTGTCTAAGACTTGGACCTTTGCAGATTTATGTGGTCAAGGTGATGCGAGAGAATGCTCACGAGGCCACTTACATCCAGCGGACGTTTGAGGAGTTCCAGGAATTGCACAATAAACTGCGTCTGCTCTTCCCTTCTTCCCTGTTGCCCAGGTAGCTGCCCCCTTCTTCCCTGTTGCCCAGGTAGCTGCACAGGGAGACCCTGGGGAGGGACAGGGGACCGGCAGTGGGCGGGACTGGGGGATCCCCAAACTGCCCTTGCCAAGATCTGCTTGTTTCCTTGGCCTGGTAATCAGTGTGATGACGAGTGCCCCCACTGCTCCCCACTGCTGGCTGGCATCTCCTGACTCAGCCCAGCCTTGAAAATAAGCTTGAGACCACCTGTGAGAAGGAGAGAAAACTGGGTCTAAAGGCAGAGGACTGATGGAATCTTTGTTTCAACGTTTCTTGTCTTTTTTTTTCCGTGTTTGTTTATTTTTGAGAGAGTCAGAGAGAGAGAGAGAGAGAGACAGAGCATGAAAGGGGGAGGAACAGAGAGAGAGGGAGACACAGAATCCAAAGCGGGCTCCAGGCTCGGAGCTGTCAGCACAGAGCCCAACATGGGGCTCAAACTCATGAACCGTGAGATCATGACCTGAGCCCAAGTCGGACTTTTAACTGACTGAGTCACCCAGATACCCCTCAAAGTTTCTTGTCTTTTAAAGAGTAAAAGATCTGCAAAATTTGGTATATGTATATACGGTGGGATATTATTAAGTCTTGAAAAGAAGGAAATTCTGCCACCTGTGACAACACAGATGACCCTTGAAGATCTAAGTGAAATAAGCCAGTCACAAAAAAAACAAATCTTGTGTAATATTTCACTTATATCTGGCCCTAGAGTACCCAGATTCCAAGAATTCAGAAGTAGAGTGGTGGCCAACAGGGCTTGGAGGGAGGGAAGGGAGTGGGGGGTTGTCTCATGGGTAGAGTTTTAGTTGTGCGACATGTGAGCCCTGGCGAGGGATGCGGTGATGTGCTTCATGCCACTGAGCCCTACACTTAGAAAACGGCTAAGATGGTAATTTTTGTGTAATGTGTATGTCACCACAGTTTTTCAAATGCATTTTGACCTTGATCGGGGAAAACTGGGGGCTCCTGAGGTGGGGTTGAGGGTGGGGAGCCACAAGGCTCCGTCCAGAAGCCTGGGTTTTCTTGTCTGGCGGCCCTGGAACTGCCCTAGAACTGCAGTGTGAGAAGCTTCGGGAAGGCGCATGTCGCAGGAGCAGGCCCCGGAGCTGCGGGAGGAATGGGGCATGCGGGGCAGGTCGCTAAAAGTGGTGATGAAATGTGACCGAAGCCTGCCGCCTCTTCACTCTCTTTCCCCTTCTTGCCCCTACTGCGGTCCCTTGGCCCACCTGCCTCTCTAGCTTCCCTAGTCGCTTCGTGATTGGTCGCTCGCGGGGAGAGGCCGTGGCCGAGCGGCGGAGGGAGGAGTTAAACCGCTACATCTGGCACTTGACCCACGCAGCCTCGGAGGTGGCCGAGGTGAGTGGGCACACTGTCGTGGGTTGTTCCTGACGCTTGGGTTTGGCGGGGAACTATGTAGTGGAAGCTTGGAGGGTACGCGCCCCCTGGCGGTCAAGGACGGGACTTGGTTCCTCTGGGTCTGACTGCAGAGTAGGGGGAGGAGGAGGAGGCGGGAGAGAGGGAGGAAGACGAGAGAGGGAGGGACGGGGCTCCAGCGTCTGGGGTCAAGCGGGTAAACACCAAACGCGTGTAGGCGGGCATGGGTATCAGAGACGGTCCTGGAATGCTGCAAGTGATCAGAACCTTAAGAAAAAAAGATTTTTGAGCAGGTTGGGTGTGTATCTACCTAGGTTGTTTTTTTTTTAAACAAATGGTATTGTAATTTGGTATTTTAATGGGCATAAAAACAAATGTAGGCATCAGGAGCCCCAGCCCCCGACCCATCATTTAACTCCATTTCCATGTTTCCTTCCTATTTGTCTATAGGCCAATGTGACTCTCACTGCTTTATACTGGTCATAGCTCCAATATCACTTGATAATATTTTTTCTCGCTTGGTGTTTATATAGTAAGCAGAACTTTGAATATCTGTACGAAATTATACTTTGACTTGCAATACCAAAATCTCCTTAACCATTTGCTTCTTGAGAGATATTTAGATTATGTCTCCCCGCCTCCTCCAAGAATGCTAGAGTAGGTATTTTTCACACATTTTAGTTTCTGTTTTCCCTACCAGACTAAGGAATCATTCTCCAGAGTAGGATTCGTGGTCTCTGTTCAGAGCTGCCTCCGATATTTCTCTGTTTGAAAAGTGTATGTGTGTCCATGGGGGGGGGGGGCGGGCAGCACAAACAAACAGACTACTTTTGACCTGATGTGACTTAGTTTGTTTTTGGGGTTTTTTTCCTTTTTAAAGAACTTTTTATTATGAGACCTTTCAAACATCTAAAAAAAAGCAGAGAAACAGTATAATGAATGCCTATATCTGCATCACCCAAAGAGTTAGTATTTTGCCATATTTGCTTCATCTCTTTTTTGTATGAAGTATTTTTTTAAAGATTTTTATAAGTGTTTATTTATTTTTGAGAGAGAGACAGAGTGTGAGTAGGGGAGGAGCAGAGAGAGAGAGAGAGAGAGAGGAAGAGAGAGAGAGAGAGGGACACAGAATGCAAAGCAGGCTCCAGGCTCTGAGCTGTCAGCACAGAGCCCTATACGGGGCTCAAACTCACGATTCATAAGATCATGACCTGAGCTAACATCAGATGCTTTAACTGACTGAGCCACCCAGGCACCCCTGTATGGAGTATTTTATTTTATTTAAAAAAAGTTTTTTTAATGTTTTATTTATTTTTGAGAGAGAGACAGCATGAGCAGGGGAGGGTCAGAGAGAGAGGGAGAAACAAAATCTGAAGACAAGCTCCAGGCTGTGAGCTAACTATCAGCACAGAGCCTGATGCAGGGCTCGAACCCATGAACCATGAGATCATGACCTGAGCCGAAGCCGGACGCTAAACCAACAGAGCCACCCAGGCACCCCGTGTATGAAGTATTTTAAAGTAAATCCTAGACATCATGACATTCTATCCCTAAATACTGTGTATTCTTTATAACTGTAGTATCATATCATCTACTACATAGTCCATATTGAAAATCTCCCTACCATCCCCAAAAGTCTTTTTACAGCTGGTTGGTTTGAGCCATGATCCAAACAAGAAGTGCATATGACATTTGGTTGTTCCATTTTAGCAAGACTTTTTAAATCTGGAATGGTCCCTTTCCTTTTTTTATGGGGTCGTTGTCTTGAAGAGTGACTGTGTGTCTGATACCATTTCAGTGTGATTTGGTGTACACCTTCTTCCACCCCCTGCCCCGAGATGACAAGACTACGGGCACCAGCCCAGCTCCCAAGTCCTCAGGTACGCTGCCCTCTCTGTGACACTCCCGCCAGCCTCTCTGAGCCGTTCCCAGGGGTCGTCTCTCCCGTCCCCCTCCCTCACTCCGTCTCTTTGCCTACGGGCTAGAGGATCTGGCTTCCTGCTCAGGCTGTGGGGCCCCAGGCTCCTCGTGCACAATAGCCAGCTGGTGATGACACAAGACAAATTGGATAGAACGTCTCAGCCCCACTCTAAATCACATTCACAGATATCACTTGAGAGTTCCCCCATCTGGTATCAGGAACCTGACTGGAAGATACAGGGGGATGGGTGGGGGGAAGGGGTAGAGGAACATGGCGACATCTGCCTGGCACCAGGTGGGGACAAGACTGCCTCCATGACCTCTCTTGGTTTCTTTGTGACTCCAGATGGCTCATGGGCCCGGCCCGTCGGGAAGGTGGGAGGGGAGGTGAAGCTGTCCATCTCCTACAAAAACAATAAACTCTTCATCATGGTGATGCACATCCGGGGCTTGGTAAGTACACACCCATCTTCCCGTGGTGCTTTCTGTCTCTTCTGGTAGTTCTCTGACTGGTCAGAAGTTTTCTCCCTTCGTCTCAGGAGAGTAACCACGAAAGTTACTGAGTACCCCCGGTGGGCCCACTACCAGGCCAGGCCTAAGATAGGACCAAGCAAGCAATACCAGAGACAGGTTCTTACTCCCTGTGGTCTTTGGCAAGTAGCCTAATTGCTCGGACCCTTATTAAAATGAAGATAATGTTAGTATCTACCTTGTAGAGTTATGGAGGGATTATATGAGATAGTGCATACAGAGCACTTAACAAAACGCCTGGTGCTAGTGTTGTAATTATGATGATTATTATAAGGAAGAGGCCCAAAGGGCTTAATACTTGGTTGTAGCGATAAGGCAGCCACATGACGTCCCCAGAGCATAATCAAGGCAGTGTATAATTACAAAGTTTTTGGTAGGAAGGGGAAGGGGACTTGTATTAAATACCTGCAATGTGCTGGACTTTCCGAGGTTGGGACTCTGGTGTCTGGCAGGAACGTGAGCTTTGGAATCAGAGCTCCCTGGGTTTTACTCTTACGATTTTATTCATTTATTCATTCATTCTTCATTCATTCATTGAACAAATCTTCATCAGGTGCCTGCTCTGTGCCGGGCACTGACTTATTAGCTCTAGATCTAAGGGTAAATAGACAAAATACAATCCCTGCCTTCAGGGAGCTTACACTCTAGTAAAAAGAGGCAGACAGACAAATGGGTAAAGTATATGGCGGGTCAGATAGTGGTAAGTGCTCTGGAGAGAAATAAGGCAGATAATGAATACTGGGGTGAAGTAGTGGCAATTTTGTCAAGAGTGGTCAGGGAAGCCTTCACTGATGAGGAGGTGTTCAAGCAAAGCTGGAATGAGGGGAGGACTGTTCCAGGGAGGAGGAGCAGTTAGATCCAAAAGCCCTGGGTCCGGAGCCTGCCCCGGGGTGTGCTGGGAACTGCAAGGGGTCCTTGTGGCTGAAGGCTGCAGAGCAAAGGGGAGACCAGTGGGTGACGTGGCTGGAGAGGGCACAGCCCTCCAGACCCCGAGCCCCACAGTCAGGACTGTGGCTTTTACCAGGAGCGAGATGGGAACCATTGGGGGCTTTTGAGCAGAAGCATGACAAGATCTAATTAAAAAGGATCAGGCGGGACGAATCACTAATTGGCTGGCCTTCAGCAAGCAACTTAATCTCTCTCTGACTCCCTTTCCACCTCTTGGGGGTTACTTGGATCAAATGACAAAATAGACAAAGGCATTGGGCAAGGCGGGAAGATATCTGGGGACACAATGGCTCAGTCAAAACAGACCAGCATGCCCTGAGCATTTGTATGAAAGTATAGACCGGATATAATAGGCCATCGGATTGCTGTTTTTGTAGGACCCCTGATATTGTCATGGTGTATATTTCTTCCAGAACGGAGGAAGCGGGGAAGCAGACAAAGCACAGGGCTTTGCAGGGAGCCAGGTGTGTGGGAGGAGAGTCCGGATCAGGTTGTGATCATAGGGATGGTGACAAGCACACAGACATATGAGTCATCTTTTTTTAACATCTGTAAAATGTTGACTCCCTTTGTAGCAACTGCTCCAGGATGGAAATGACCCGGACCCCTACGTGAAGATTTACCTCCTTCCTGACCCTCAGAAAACCACTAAGAAGAAAACCAAAGTGGCCCGGAAAACCTGCAACCCCACCTACAATGAGATGGTGTGTGGGGGAGGGGCTGGGGTTGGCCAACAATACCTGTTTGTGGAAATAAAGTTGTATTGGAATGTGGCTGCTTTCATGTAGCAGCCTCAGGATTGCGTACTCGTGACATAGACCAGACTGTTTGTATTCCTGTCTGGCCTTTCATGTAAACAAGTGTGCGGACCCTTAGGTCTGGGATTCCAGAGCCTGGGCAGGGCCTTGGCCCTGTCCCATGGGAAGGAGGAGACTGCTGGGCCTTTGCTGATAATGAGCCGTGGCCCCAATAAAAAGCCCTCACCTGCGGGGCTCCTGGGTGACACTGTTGGTTGAGTATCTAGTAGTTGGTCTCCGCTCAAGTCACGATCCCAGGATTGTAGGATAGAGCCCTGCATGGGGCTCTCCACTGAGCATGGGGCTGCTTGAGATTCTCTCTCTCCCTCCCTCGCCCCCCCCTCCGGCTCACGCTCCCTGTCTCTCTAAAATAAAGAAATGGAAAAAAGGAAACTTTTTGTTTTAAGGTTATTTTGAGAGAGACAAGGTACAAGTTGGGGAGGGTTAGAGAGAGCAAGGGGACAGAGGATCTGAAGCGGGCTCTATGCTGACAACAGTGAGCACAATGCAGGCTTGAACTCAGAAACCATGAGATCACGACCTGAGCTGAAGTCAGATGCTTAACCAACGAGCCACCCATGCACCCCAAGAAAAAACTGGAAGCTTTTAAATAAAATTTTTTTAAAAACCCTCACCTTCCTGAACTCTAAGCAAAGAACAAAGTTCGTTCCTTCCTTCTTTTTGTCCTTCCTTCTTTCTATTTAAGTAATCTCTACACTCAACATGGGGCTTGAACTTACAACCCCGAGATCCCCCGAGGTGAAGCATCGCTTGCTCTTCTGACTGAGCCGGCCAGGAGCCCCAAAGAGCAAAGTTCTGTAAAGCTCTTCTTGGGTTCCAAAGGGCCTTTTCTATTCCCGTGGCCTCTGGTTGGGGAGATAAGTCATCTTAGCTCAGCCAGATCAGACCACCACAGACTCCAGTGTCTCCCCACTCTGTGTCCCCTCTCATCCTGCTCTCTGTATCCGCAGCTGGTGTACGACGGCATCCCCAAGGGGGACCTGCAGCAGCGAGAGCTGCAGCTGAGTGTGCTGAGCGAGCAAGGATTCTGGGAGAACGTTCTCCTCGGGGAGGTGCACATCCGCCTTCGAGAGCTGGACCTGGCCCAGGAGAAGACTGGCTGGTTCGCACTGGGGTCTCGAAGTCACGAGACCTTGTGAGCCCAGCAGAGCTCCCCTCCGATCTCCTCCCTGCCCAGGACCCCAGGCTGGTGGGGTGCAGGGGGAAGAGGACTCTCCTTTGCTCGATGTGCCCTTTCCTTGTGAAGGGACAGAGCCCTTGGCGGGCTCCCCTCTCGTCCAGGCGGATTAAGCCCCTGTGACGGAGACTGGGAGAGGAAGATGCTCTCTGCTGTCCCCCTCCTCTGCCGACTGCGTTGGGGTCGGCTGCGCGGAGCAGCTGCACGGAGGCTGTGAGGTTGCAGCGAAGTTTTAAGTTTACCTTGTGTCAAGGGAGCAATGCCTGGCTGGGGGTGCGTGGGGCGGGCTGTATGAATTAGCGTTCTGAGGGAGGGTGGGTGGATATCTTTATTTTTATTTTTAAAAAATGAACCAGTAATGTTGTCCTGACTGGACACGGAAGCCTCGGAAGGCAAACGAGGAAGACTCTGAACGTTTCGTATCCTTAAGGTTCTTATTGGACTTTCCCCTACGGTTCTGTTGGTTTGCTTGTTTGTTTTTCCATTTTGTGTTTTTCTATCTATAGGAATTATTGGGGAGGGGCCCAGTGGGTCCTCGGTCAGAGCCCTCCCTCTCTAAGGGCAGGGCGGGGAGGGGCGGGGCGGGCTGGCCTGCTGGGCTGAGGCCTGCTGCGGGCCTTTCTGATTTTGCCTCCAAAGGAGAGCGATGTGATACCTAAGTGTGTAAGGAAGGACCTTCCCAATGGGCCCTGCAGAGGACCCGTGTTCAGGGACCTGGGCTCTTTCAGGGGCAGTTTTTCCTTTCATCTTCCCCAACTTTGCTAGGCCTCGCCCCAAATCCAGTCTTCTACCCTCCATTCTCATGGCCTTTTTGGGGACCATCGGTCCCTGTGACTACGCTGGGGGTGCTCTCCATAGGTCTCTCTCCCTTCCTCTTCCCCGGGTGGGATGAAGTGCTGCCTCAGCCCTCAGATTTGGTTCCCCCCAAGGGCACCCTGGCCCTGGGGAGGGGGACTCGGCCGCAGATGCCAGTGTGGCCTCACCACCCACCACACCACCTTTTTTTTTTTTGTATGCTGCTCTTCCCAAACTCCATTTCTGTCACATTTTTAAAAAATAAGACTTTCCCTCATTCTATGGGGCCATAAACCTATTTCGTCTGGAGCCAAAGGGATGCCCTAAGCAGAGGAAAAGGGGCCTTGGGTGGGGATTCCAGTGATGTTCTTTGGTTGGGAGAAGGCCGGATCGGAGGGGCTGATCGATCCTGGGAGCCGAGCTAGGAGTGAGAGACCAGGTCTCTTGTCTCTTACATTTTTTATTCCTTTCCAGTTGGAGTTAAGATTCACTCTTGTGCTTTACTCCAAAGGGCTGTGTATTCCTTGGAAGAAAGGGGGAGAGACTTTGAATTTGATACTAACTTTTTAAACCCGAATTGGCTGGATGTTCCCCAGGATCGGGGTGGGGAGGGAATCGAGGATGCTCTGAACTGTCCATCCCAGCTTCCTTCTCAGCCCCAAGGATCAGAAATTCCCCCGTTTGCTGACTCATTCCATAACTAGAGAAAAAGGCTCCACTCGCTGAAGCCACAGGGTAGCCGGGAAATGTAAGCTTTCCTTTTAGGTTAAAAATGTCAAGGCTAAGGTGGCCACCGTGGGGGAGGGGCTGGAGGAAGGGGGAACAGGGCGGGGGAACTCCTCCAGGTGAATGGACCAGAGATGGGTTACTGGCTTTTTGCCTGTAGCTCATTTGATTTTGACCCTCTCTGCCCCTGATTTAAAGAGGTGTTTCTGTACCCTCTTCCCTTGTATCCGCTACTTTCTCTGGAATTGTATTTTCTAATAAATGACATTTGAGAAAAACAAAACTATCGTTTTCAAAACTGGTCGATGTTTACGGTCAGACAGCTGGTGTACAAGATGAAAACAATAATAGGGGTGGTCTTACGATTGGGAACTGGGCTGCACATTGGTGCACCGCCCCAGGCATTTGACACTTGTCAGCCAATGCTGGCCTCCCAACGAGGTGGTCAGGTGAGCGGGCGTATGTATCCCCACTTTATAGACGAAGAAACAGAGGCTTGGAGTAACCTCTCTTAAGGACACAGCTCAGCAGCCTTGGATCTGGAATTGGAATCTAGGATTGACTCCAAACGTGTGCAAACTCATAGGTAATGTTTATTACAGTCCTTTAAGTTGGTGTAACGTTTGTTAGTTTTCAGAGCGTTTTAATATAAACGAAGTCATTTTTCAGCTACCGTTGAAAAGTAGATATGGTTCGTTCATTAGTTCTGTCCACAATGGTGTATGGTGCTTACTGGTGCTACATAGTGGATGCCTCCATTCACAAAGAGTACAGTTCCTGGGGTGGGGCGCTGGGTGCTGGGCGCTGGGCACTGGGCCCCGTACCAGCCTGAGGGTCACAAAGACAAACTAAGACAATCTCTGCGTGTTAAGAGTTTACTGCCTAGGGGCGCCTGGATGGCTCAGTCCGTTGAGCATCGGACTCTTGATTTGAGCTCAGGTAATGATCTTGAGGTTCATGGGATCGAGCCCTGCATCAGGCTCCCAGCTGACAGCACGGCGCCTGCTTGGGCTTCTCTCTGTCCCTCCCTCCCCTCCATAAATAAATAAACTTTAAAAAGTTTACTGTCTAATGATATTTAACCAACCCCATTTTCTAAAAGAGGAAACTGATGCCTTACTACTATTAAGTCATTAGAACACAGCCGTAGCCCAGAACCCACCAAATGGAAGAAGGAGGCCGTGTGACCCCTGTGCCAGCGTTTCACCCAAAAGTTTTCAAAACTCTCCAGGGGGGTGTCCTGTGTCACACCGGGAAATTTTGTGAGGCTTCCAAGGGACTTTTTGAGTAGTAAACAGTGGGAAGTGTTACCCATGTGCGGTGTTTCTAAGTGGTTTTGAGATGTCACTGCAGTCCTGGACAAGTCCCAGTGGACCTTTTAAAAGTTAAACTTGAATCTGGCAAGTCTTAGTTGAGGAAATTTCTTGGCCAAATGGGGCAGAAATCTGAACCACCTGAGGGAGGAGGTGGGGTGAGAGCCGGGAAGACTTGCTCAGGGAGAAGGGAAGCCAAAGAATCCCACGAGGCTGCGTTCTCTGAGTTCAGAGAGAGGTGGCAGAAATGACGTAAGCTGACTGGCTGGGGTTTTGGAGACAAAGACTTGATTAGACTTGAAAGGTCAAAACGAGGCAGCATTTTTAGGTCGGGAGGTAACTTTGGTGGCTGGGACCTCTATGTGACAGACCGAGGTATCTGTTCAGCAGATCACACGAAAGGCCTTCTCCGGGTCAGGCAGGACAGCCGTGCAGTGTGGCTACTAAAATGATGCAGATCCTGTCCTCAAGGAAGTCCCAGTCCACCTAGAGAGGCAGACTCAAGGCAGGAAAAGGGAGGGGCCGGGCAGGCAGAGAGGATTTCACAGGGAGCAACCCTAATGGAGCTTTAAAGTCAATCAGAACCCCGGGTTTTATTCTTAGGGCCATGGGGCTGCCATCACGCTAAGTTTTTGAAGAAGGGACTGCAGTGCTCCAATTACGTTTTAAAAAGGTCATTCTGGCCGCTGTTTGAAGCATGACTGGACGACGTCTGAACGCAGCAGAGAAGGTGTTTGCAGGAATCTGGGAGGGGGGTGATAGTGTGGGGATGGTGAGAAGAGGTAAACTCTGGATAGAGAATTAGTGAATTGTAAGGTCGTGCTAACAGGATTTGCTGCTGGATTAGGTGTGGAGCTGAGAGGAAGTGAGGGTGACTCCTGGGTTTAGGGCCTTGGGAACTCGGGGAGGAGGGCTGGGGGCATTACGGAGCATGGGGAAGATGGGCTTGGGGGAGGCAAATTAAGAGTTTTGCTCTGGGGGAGCCCCTGGGGGGCTCAGTCAGGTAAGTGTGTGACTCCTGATTTCAGCTCAGGTCATGATCTCATAGTTTGTGAGATCAAGGCCTAAAACGTGTTCTGCGCCGACAGCTTGGAGCCTGCTTGGGATTCTCTCTCTCCCTCTCTCTGCCCTTCCCCCCTCCAAAATAAATGAACATTAAAAAAAAAATAGACTTTTGTGGTGGGAACCTGGCTGGCTCAGCCGGTAGAGCATGTGACTCTTGAACTCGTTGAGTTCAAGCCCCATATTGGGCACGGAGCCTACTTAATAAATACAATTATTTTTTTTTTAAGTTTTGTTTTGATCATGGTAAGTTTGAGATGTGTGGACATCCCAGGGGTGAGGCTGGAGAATGGAATCTGAAGCTCATGGGAAAGGTCAGCCTAGAGTTTAGGTGTGGACGTCATCAGCATTACGTTGAGATCACCTAGATTAGAGAGGCTAGAAAAAGATGTGGGCGGACTGAGCTCTGATCCAGTCCAACATTCAGAGGAGGGAGAGGAGGAGGAGCCACTGGAACTGCACTGAGTGGTGTCCTGGGGGCACAAAGACCAGTACTGTCCCTACCTTAGGACTGCTGAGACAAAGCACCACAGACTGTGGCTCAAGCAAGTGAATTTGCTCTCAGGTGTAGAGGCTTAGAAGGCCAAGATCAAGGGGTTGGCAAAGTGGGTGCCTTCTGAGGGGTGAGAGGGCAAATTTCTTCCATGCCTCTTTTAGCTTCTCCTGGCTTGCTGCAAGTCGTTCACATTTCTTGACTTCCCTGCCTTCGTGTTCGCACAGTGACCTCCCTGTGTGCACATGTGTTTCATGCATATGTGTCTGTGTCCCAAATTAGCCTTTGTATAAGGACACAATCGGATTGGATTAGACCCACCCAATGACCTCCTCTTAAATTGTGAAGGCCCTATTTCCAAATAAGGTTTCATTCACAAATCCTGTGGGATTAGGACCTCAACATGTTTTAGGGGGACTCAGTTCAACCCACAACAGTCAGAGGATTGGACAACAGTCAGAGGATCGGAGTTGGCAGAGGATTGGACTTGGCAAACGTTCCTGGCGACCTTGATAAAGGCTGTTTGAATGAGTGGTGGGGACAAGGCCACATTGGAGGGGGTTGAAGAGACACTAGGTCATGACAAAGTAGAGACCATGACCATAAATGACTCTCGAGAAACTTGGCTGTGGTGGTGCAGAGACTTGGAGGGGCACGTATCTGAGAGAGTTTTGTTTATTTTTGAGATAGGCGATACTAACTGCATGTGAGTGCTCCGGAGCTTGAGAGAGACAATTCCACATTACAGGAGAGAGGGGCTAAGGAAGGCTCGACTTCCTTCCACAGACACAAAGGGACAGGATCCAGGAGGTTTCTTTTCTTTTTGAGATAGAATCTTTTATTTATTTATTTTTCAGTGTTTGTTTATTTTTGATGGAGAGAGGGAGGGGGGTGGGGGGCAGAGAGAGAGGCAGACACAAAATCTGAAGTAGGCTTCAGGCTCTGAGCAGTCCGAATAGAGCCTGTGGTCGGACTCCAACTGGAACCATGAGATCATGACCTGAGGCAAAGTCAGACACCTGACTGAGCTACCCAGGCACACAGAGAGAGAGGGGGGGGGGGGGGGGAAAGGAAGAGAAAGGAAAGGAAGGAAGGAAGAAAAGAAAAGAGAGAAAGAAAAGAGAAAGAAAAGAAAAAAAAATCTTTCCTGGGATCATGACCTAAGCCAAAATCAAGAGTTGGACGCTCACTGAACTGAGCCACCCAGGCGCCCCCAGAAGACTTCTGGTTACAGGGTTGAAGGCAGAGGATGCAGGTCCAAGTGCAGGTAGATTGGTGGATTTAGTGGTGGAAAGATGAGGTTGTTTATATCCAATTGTATCTGGTTTCTCAATGAAGTATGAGGCATGATCCTAAACCGAGAATGTGTATTTAAGAAAACGCTGACATTGGAAGAAGTTGTGCAACAGTCTCAGAGTGTGGGAGAAGCAAAGTACGCTGGAACCATGAACCGAAGCAGGCGCGCCTGGCACTGAGGAAATGTGTGATCACAGTGCGAAGCAAGTCGGTTGGCCCTGTTGAGTGCTTTTCTTCAGCAATGATTAGCTGCAGGTGTGTAGACTCAGAAGCAGTTGGGTTTAACTAGGGTTGGAATTTTGCCAGAGAAGAGCAAGAGAATGAAGGGTCTTTGAAATGGGATAGTTTTTAATACTGGATCATGGAATTCACACTGAGTAAGGAGGGAAATGAAGGAGGGTGAGAAATCACACACACACACACACAGGAAATGCAATGGTGTGGAGGTTTCTAGGGGTTGATATGTCACTGAATAGGGACACCGAGGTAGTGAGTTGGAAAGATGCGGGTGTGGGACGCTTAGAAATAAGATTTTGGAGGTCGTATTTGGCAGAAAAACGAAGTCAAAGCTATATGCCCTTTATCTAAGGCCCGCCAAGTTTTTTAAAATAAACATAATTAACTGAGGTTTAAACCTTATCTTCTGCCAAAGTACCAGTCAGCTTGCCAGTCTAAGGACTTCTTGTCTTCACCAGCAGGCGTGCAGCTTTGGCAACATCTTATTATCTCTGTGTCCAGAGCCACCTTCCCTCCACCCTCTAGACGGTAGCAGGCTTGCGCAAGCTGGTTTACACTTTATTTTCCTGTTGGGGTTGACAGGGCTAAGTCACAAACTCTTAAAGGTTTTAATACTCTGTGTTTTTTCCCTTTAGAACAACTTCCAAGGTAAGGAGAATAAAAGCATGTATTCAAAGACCAGATGGGGAAGGGGAGGCTCACTCAAGAAAGCTTTAAGGGGCGCCTGGGTGGCTCAGTCGGTTAAGCGTCCAGCTTCGGCTCAGGTCATGATCTCATGATTTGTGAGTTCAAGCCCCACAGCAGGCTCTGTGCTGACAGCTCAGAGCCTGGAGCCTGGTTCAGATTCTGTGTCTCCCTCTCTCTCTGCCCCTCCCCCACTTGCACTTTGTCTCTCTTTCTCTCAAAAAATAAACAAACACTAAAAAACATTAGAAAAAAACAAGTGAGAGAAAGCTTTAAGAGAATTTTTGGGGGGACATGTGGTGTTACCAACCAAGTTGAGAGTGGAAAACAAAAGGCTTAGCCATAATGAAGCTGCTGTTATTTTAAAAGTTTTTTTTAAGTTTATTTATTTTGAGAGAGAGAGAAAAGAAAAAAAAAAAAACAGCAGCAGGGAAAGGGCAGAGAGAGAGAGAGAAAAAAGGAGAGAATCCCAAGTAGGCTCTGTGCTGTCAGCATAGAGCCCAATAGAGGGCTCAAGCTCACAAACTGTGAGATCATGTCCCTAGCCAAAGTCAAAAGTCAAACTTAAAAGAATTATTAATTTTTAAACTTACATCCAAGTTAGCATATAGTGCAACAATGATTTCAGGAGTAGATTTCTTAATGTCCCTCATCCATTTAGCCCATCCCCCATCCCACAATCCCTCCAGTAACCCTCTCTTCTCCATATTTAAGAGTCTCTCATGTTTTGCCCCGTCCCTGTCTTTTATATTATTTTTGCTTCCCTTCCCTTATGTTCATCTGTTTTTTCTTAAATTCCTCATATGAGTGAAGTCATATGAAATTGGTCTTTGACTGAAGAGTCGGACGTTTAACCGACTGAGCCACCAGGTGCCCCGGATGATGTTATTTTAAAGCAAACATTGTTGGTCACCTGTTATGTGCCAGACAACATTTAGGTCAGTGGTTCCTTAACTTTCTGGGCTCAGGACCCCTTTTATACTCTTAAAAATTATTGAAGACCCCAAGGAGCCTTTGTTTATGTGCATTATATACCTATCAATAGTTACTGTTCAAGAACTCAGAACTGAGGAATTTTTAAGTATTCATTAAAAATAATAAACCCCTACACGTCAACACAACACTTTTAATGAAAAATTATTTTTCAAAACAAAAAATTGTAGCAAGAAGAGGGACAAATGTCTTTAATATCTGGCTTGATAAAAGAGAACTCAGATCTCCCAATGTCTTTAATATCTCGCTAGATAGGAGAGAACTCCGATCTCCTATCTGTTTTTGCATTCCAGATAAGTGTTGCCAGGTCACTTATCATGTATTTTCTAGACTATACACTTCCACTGTACACTCATGAAAAAATGAGAGTTGAAAATAACAGCTTCATATTATTATGAACATTATTTTGGCCTGAGGACCCCCTGACCGGGTCTTAAAATAGGATTCCCAAGGGTGCCCAGATCATGTTTTGGGAACCACTGGACCAGGTATTGGGAAATAGCCCTCAAGGGGCTGAAACCAGCAGGAAAGGACATTTACAGGTATATATAATGTAGTGTGTTGAATGCTCAAATAATGTATAATATAATATAGTTCTGACTGGGAAGGTCAACAAAGATTTCAAGAAGGGGTTGATGTTTGAGTTGGACTTTGAAGTGTGAGTACTTATATAAGGGAGAGGACGAGGGCTTGCTTGGCTGAGAAGCAGCACAAATACAGGCAGGACACAAGTCCAATGTTCTAGAGTATTAACACACAGGAACCGAAGTTACTGAAGAGCAGGCTGGCAAAGTATAGTGGGAGGGGCAGGCTGTACAGAGCCTTGATTGTGCAGGCAATGGGAAGCAATTGTTAGCTGATAAATAACAAGTCTTAGCCCATGTTTATGCCCCTACTCTATCTAGGCTAGGCACTGGAATAGGAATTTCGTTCTCTCACCAACCTGTTGAAAGAGGAATTATTGGTCTCACTTGACAACCAAGAAACTGAGGCTTCAAGTATTTAGTTTTCATGCTTAGATTTCTATTATTAACCTGACTCCTATTATTAACACAGTTTTTTCTGAAGTTCTTAGGATTGACAATGAGATATTTCCAGAGTTATGGATAAGACAATAAGGGGTAAACCACAGAAACTGAGGACCTCTTAGATTCCTAGAAGGAAGTGGCTGTTCTTTGACCGTCCTATTGAAGCAGTTAGAGCAGCTGGCTTCCTCCTGGCTCCCAAAGATCTTTCTGCAGTCCCTAAGTGCTCAAAATTGCCACACTCCGTCTGTAACCGATTTTTTTTTTTAAATTTCAGAGCTGTCAATGAAAAACTTTTAGCAGAAAAAAGAAATGAACTAAGGCCAAAATCACAAGAGAATCAAATATAGCAATTAAAATGATCAGACAAAAATTTTTTTCAAAGGATAATGTTCCATATGTCCTTTGTGTGTTGTATCCTGTGGTTCTGGGCAGCCCAGGACATAAATAGGACATGAATGTGTTGCCTACTGGGAGGCATATAAGAGAGTCAACAGCTCCGAGGACTATGTTTCTTTCCTCTGCAACTTCGGTTTGCCCCTCCAGAAAGGAGACAGTCTAATAGGGACACCACCCAAGAGACAGAATTTCACATTTTCGAGAGGGATATATGTGGGTTCGATACTGAAAGCGGGGTCCCAGGCAAAGCTAAGTAATTTAGAAACTCGAAAACCGAAAGGGCACGAATGTATAAGAATGACTCATTTTTCACTTAGGATTTTGCACTCTTTATTATTCACTCCAAATTATTAGTGTCTTAACACTAGACGTGTATTTATACAGTATTGTCAATTCTTATACTAAGATCTCATGCTGATGATGTACTTCGCACTCAACAATACAGGAACCTCGATATATGCAAGCCTAAGGTAACTGTATACTCTTGGGTGTGTATTAGGACCTTAAAAAGGCTTCCGGGAACTCTTCGGTTATCTAGCAAAGTCCCCTTTCGCCCAAAGGACTGGGCGGGACGGTCTCCAGGAGACCAAGGAGGAACGAATGCGCACGCGTACAGCCTAGGCCCGGCTGATGCAACCTCCGGCGGGCGGGTCGGGTCCCCCTAGAGTAAGGAAGCCGACAGGGAACCGCCCGAGACCAATCAGGGGCCGCACGGAGAAGTGGGGAAAGGCCCTCCCGCCGAGGCCTTGCAAGTGACGTTGGACGACGCTGGCTGGTGGCGTAGCCAGCCGCCCTGCTTCGTCTCGTCCTCTCGCCTGGGGGTGTCCTGATCTGCGCTGGCCGCGCGGCCATTTTGGGCTTCGCTTCCACCCGCGTCCTCTTGCCCAGCCCTTCCGGGGTCGCGCTGCCGAGGGGCTTTTTAACGGACCGTCTCATCTGGACAGTTGCTGCCGTCGCTGCGGAGGGCTCTATGGTGGAGAGGCCTCGGGCAGACCAGGACACCTTTTTCCTGCCAGGATGAATGTTGTCTCGGCCGCTGCGTCCTGCGCCTGCTGTTCCGGACTGTGGTTTGCCGCCCGCGGCCGAAGCCGCTTCCCGCTCTGGTTCTTCTGCTGGCCCGGGGATCGGCCTGGGGCCCCGACTCCGGCGCGCGACAAGGCCGAGAGTGTGTAGGCCTCTCCGAATCCCGTCCGACCAGCAGCCCTGAGACTGCCGAGAACAAGGAGATGGAGCCGGCAACAGACGGATCGCGGCCACGGCCGGGCTCCCGGATCCGGCTGCCCTTCTTCTTCCCTCGTCGCCCGCAACCCGGCACTTCCAAGTTGCCCACGCCTCCTGCCCCGGAACACTCCGGGGACCCCAGACTGGCTGCTTCCCCCCAGTCCCAGCCTCGGACCACCTACTGGATGAAGCTGCTTTCCCAGCTCTTCGCGCCACTCCCCAGCTTGCTTCAGAAGCTGCTGGTTTGGACTCAGCTTTTCGGAGGGATGGTTCCGACCAGATGGCTGGATTTTGCCGGAGGGTACAGCGCCCTGAGAGCCCTGAAGGCTCGGGAGGACCCAGCCGCGCCTCCCGCGCAGAAATCTTTGAGCTCGCTGCGGCTCGACCCCTCGGACGACTCTGATGCCGGCCCCCTCGATTGGCTGGAGGAAGGGATCCACTGGCCGTGCTCGTCTTTAGATCTAGAATTGGACCTCAAAGCCAAGGTTAGAGCCCTGGACCCTGCTGCACACGCCTTTCTGTTAGAGGACCCGCTGTGGGGAGTGGAGCTGCTGCCCAGTGGCCTTCAGGGCCATCTTTGCTCTGACCAGGAACTTGGCCCTTTGCCCTCCGGGCCTTTAAACATGAAGCGTTTGAGCAGTTTGAACGTGGTCTCCTATTTGTTGAACCCCTCCTATCTGGACTGCCTGCCCCGGGTGGGGCTCGGCTATCAGAACAGCGTGGGAAGTGGGGAGCGAGTTGATTTCCAGACCCTCAGCCCCGAGAGCAGCTGTCTGACTGAGGCCCGTGACCGTCCCCAGCCACTGAAGGCAGAGATCACTTGCGCCTCCAGCCAGGGATGTCCGCCCCTTTCCAGAGAGGGCCTGCCGGAAATCCACCATCTTCGCACGAAGCGCCTGGAATTCCTTCAGCAGGCCAGCAAGGGGCAAGCGTTACCCACCCCGGACCAAGATCATGGCTACCACAGCCTGGAGGAGGAGCACAGCTTGGTCCGGATGGATCTGACACCGGGCGGAGATAGTCCGACACAGTGTGTTCCCTCCGCTGGAGCCTTTCCCGGAACCGCTCAGGACCCGGGAACCGCAGGAAAAATCGCGTTGTTGACTCAAGAGGTTCCACTTGCTGGGGAGCCACCGGGCCCATCGGAAGGCTGTCCATCTCGTGAGGTACCTGTGGAAAAGGAGCCTGGAGAGGACCAAATAAGTGTAGTCGACTCCTCAGGCCTAGAGGAGGACCCTCCCGTCACCACCAGACCGGCCTGTAGCAACAGACTGATAGATTATATTTTGGGGGGTGCATCCAGTGACCCGGAAACAAGTTCAGATTCGGGAGATGAGGGCTGGGATGAGGAGGCCGAGGATGATGGCTTTGATAGTGATAGCTCATTCTCAGCATCAGACCTTGAACAAGACTCCGAAGGGCTTCACCTTTGGAACTCTTTCTATAGTGTAGATCCTTATAATCCCCAGAACTTTACGGCAACAATTCAGACAGCTGCCAGAATTGTTCCCGGAGACCCTTCCGACCCTGAGAAGGATTTGCCTGACAAGTCTGATCTCGAGAATTCTCCCCAGAGTGGAAGCCTTCCCGAGTCTCCTGACCAGAATTCCTGGGAGGAAGAGGACTGGGAATCCAGCGCAGATGAAGAAGAGAATCTCAAACTGTGGAATTCTTTCTGTAATTCCGATGACCCCTACAACCTTTTAAATTTTAAGGCCCCCTTTCAAACATCAGGGAAAATTTGGAAAGGCTATTGCGGCCTAGAGAGGCCTTGTGAGCCCACTGTGGCCATTTCGGAGTGTCACACCTTACTTTCTTGTGAGGTGCACCTGTTAGGGGGCCAAGAAACCGAAGGTGCAGATTTGGTACAGGATGGGGTTCACAGGCGTATCAAGAGGAAGAAGGTTTGTATCTTTTCTTTTAATGTGCCCGTTAATTTGTACTGTTTTGATGTGGTTGAATACAGTAGGATGAGTTTTCTGGAGGTGTGGCTGTGCATATTTTTTGAGGAAGGACTCTAAGCTGATAAAGTCGGATTAAGATTACTGTCCGTTAGAACCCAGAAGGATGATGGTACTAAGTAGCAAGTCAGATATGTCTAGTCGTTTTGCAATGAAAGAAAATACTAGTTTCAGTGTAAAACACTTTTTGACATGTCCATGACTTTGACAGTAAAAAAAAAATACAGGAAATAATATTGCTTTTTTCTAAGAATGCAATAGTAGTTATTAGTTCTCATTGGCCAGTTACTGGTTAGTAATCATTTGTAACAGTGATGGTCACATAATTAGGTTTAACGTGAGTAGTTGCTTAAAAACTTAATGGAACATTTTATTCTTTTAACACATTGTCGAGTTAATCTTCTTTTGGGAAGCCCTTTGAATTGCCTGGTTTTTTTTCCCCTCTATTGTTTATTCAGTTAACGTTATTAATTGGAGAGGAATCCCTCCAAGCACGCCAGGGTATCTTTTATTGTGGAGGGAAAGCTCCTTTAGTTTTCTGTACACTTATTTGGAAAGAGAAAGGAGGGGAAATTATTACTGACCCCTGATTCAGCCGCATCAGAGTTTCAAGTTGACAGGGCCATAAATCTATTGGCTCCAAATAGCCAGCTCAATCCTGTGAAACTTCCTGTGGGTAGAAAATGTCTCTAAATGGTAATAACCTATGTCTCGCCTGTAGAAGCAAGCTAAGTCCTGTTAAAAAATGAGTTCGCACTTCTGTGAATGCCGTCATACAAGATCTTTTCTCCCTATTTTGTTTTTTAAAATTTTTTTAGTGCCTTTTATTTATTTTTTGGGAGACAGAGAGAGACAGCACGAGCAGGGGATGGTGAGAGAGAGAGAGGGAGACACAGAATCCCAAGCAGGCTCCAGGCTCTGAGCTAGCTGTTAGCACAGAGCCTGATGGGGGGCTTGAACACACAAACTGTGAGATCGTACCTAAGCTGAGGCCGGATGCTTAACCGACTGAGCCACACCCAGCCGCCCCATTTTCTCCCTATTTTGAATGGGCCCCCGACAAAACGACCTATTTCATGACTAAATTGAAAAGCAAAGTGGGGCATCGGAATGGGCATTTGGTATCTGGAGACTTGTGTTCCCTCCTGCTGAGCTGTTAGGGCCAAGAGATTTGGGAAGACAGCCAGACCTGCAAAGTGCCTTGACCTCTCGTGGCCTTGATTCATTCATTTATCTGATGAGAGTAATAATTGCATCCGTTGTATGAGTTACTGCATGGATTTAAATTAGATGAGTAAATAAAACTCCTAATTCATCACCTTGCCTTTAAATGGTAGCTGTCCTGTTCAGGGACCCTCAGGCCAAGTCTCATGTCTCATTTTCGCTTACTCATGAAGTAAAAATGAGATGAGTCAGGGAGCTGCGAGACTCCGGACTATGAACTAGAAGTGACATTTAGAAAAGATTATGTTGAAAACACGGTAACATTATTTGGGCAGCCTTTGAGTACTTGACCTTCTTCAGGTGTGTGGGAATTATGGGTAGCGCCTAATTCTTAGAATGAAACACCAAGCGCTGGGAGTTCGAAAGGCCTGTGTCGAGGCATGAATGGCCCAGGGCGTGGGGCCGCACTCTTGCTACACCATGGGGAAGCCATGTGATTCACACAAGCCTGATGGGCTTCTCTGCCAGTTGGAGGTGATAATCCTCAAAGGATTAGATGAGGTGAAAATTGGGAAGTGCTCAGAAGGGAGCCTGGCCTCTGGTAAACACTCCTTACAGGTGTTTGTTGCTGTTGTTGTTGTTATTTAGTTTAGTGACACAATGAGTGAGTAACTCCAGAATGCAATATCTAGTAAGATGTTACATACTTGCTAATTGCCCTCCAGGGCATTCCTTGGCCTGATGTAAAGGGAATGAAAGGAGTCGGCCACGGTGGGATTAGCTGATGTAACCAGTGAACATATTGTAGAGCAAGTATTTACTTTTGTACTTTGCTATGTTAGAAAGAAACTTCTTTTTTTATTAATTTTTTAATGCTTTTTATTTATTTTTGAGAGACAGAGAGAGAGAGTGCAATCAGGGGAGGGTCAGAGAGGGAGGGAGACACAGAATCTGAAGCAGGCTCCAGGCTCCCAGCTAGCTGTCAGCACAGAGCCCAACTCGGGGCTCAAACCCACGAGTGAGATCATGATCTGAGCCGAAGCCGGCTGCTTAACCGACTGAGCCACCCAGGCGCCCCAGAAAGAAACTTCTGTGCTGGAAATGAAGTAGGGGTTAAAAAGGGACTGTCATTCATTGCATGAAATCATGTGTATTACAGTAGTTGCAATTTCACGTGTATGTAGTGAAAGCAGATCCAGCAGGAATAAAAGGAGGGTTCTTTATCTCTACTAAAGTCCCTCAGTAACATAGCCTTAACATATGTTAATTACGCTGCATTGTTTACTAAGTAACTTTTTTTATAGTCTGATTACAAACGTAATAATATAAGAGTAATACTACATGTCCATGATGCAAAAATTGTAAAGCAATGAAAAAGCGAAATTTTCTTTAAAGGAAAAAGGAAGAATAGAAATAGTGAAGCTCTTTTGTGCTATAAGAGAGAGACTAGAAATAGGTTTTTTTTGTGCTGTCATAAAAGCATTGACTAATAACTATTTCAAATATTTCTTAAAATTTTTTTGTCATTTTGGAAGAAAAGTGTCACAGAACTGTATTTCCCCAAGGATTGAAAAAAAAAAAAAAAAGGACGGATAACATCAGGAGACTTCCAGTTCCCCATCTGGATTCATTGTATTGATACCAAAAGCCAAGAGGAAGGAGGTGAAATGACAGGATGACAGATGGGGGCAGGAATGCATGTGTATGTGTGAAGGAAATTAAGCTGGCGTTTGCTCACTTTTTTAAATTAATTTATTTTGTAATTTACATCCAAGTTAATTAGCATATAGTACAACAGTGATTTCAGGGGTACATTCCTTAAGCCCCAAACCCATTTAGCCCATCCCCCGTCCCACAACCCCTCCAGCAACTGTTTGTTCTCTATATTTAAGAGTCTCTTCTGTTTTGTCCCCCTACCTGTTTTTGTATTTATATTTTTTGCTTCTGTTCCCTTATGTTCATCTGTTTTGTATCTTAAGTTCCTGATATGAGTGAAGTCATATGATATCTGTCTTTCTCTGACTAATTTCACCAAGCATAATACCTTCTAGTTCCATCCACAGAGTTGCAAATGGCCATTTGCTCACTTTTTTTTATTGAGATGTCATCTACCCAGTCAGAACTACTGCTGCTGCTGCTTTTTCTTTTAAACTTGTGTTACAACTGAAACCAAATACTCCTCTGAGGTACTTGGGTGTGTGATATTCTGAAAGAATTAGTAGCATAACGAGTTAATTACCTTGATGATTTTAAGATCATAGAGCATGATTAAAAATAGTCTTTGTCTTTATAGGTAACCTTCCTTGAAGAAGTCACTGAGTATTATATAAGTGGTGATGAGGACCGCAAAGGACCCTGGGAAGAATTTGCACGGGATGGGTGCAGGTTCCAGAAACGAATTCAAGAAACAGAAGATGCTATTGGATATTGCCTGACAGTTGAGCACAGAGCAAGAATGTTTAATAGACTCCAGGAAACATGCTTCAGAGGACTTAATGCTTTCGAGCAATGTTAAGATGATTTGACAGCCTGTAACCCGAGCATTCACTACCTCTTACTTGAGAGGTTTCTTTTAAAAACAAAAATTGGCAGCTGTCCTTTTCTTTTAAGAGGATATGCAGCTTGGACCCAGTGACCTAGTTTAATTTTTTTTTTTCTTTTGCAACCAATCCCACTCAAATGTCCAGTTTGAAGCCAAGCCCTGGTAATGAAGGATGAGATGATGTGGCTTCTAATCCTCCCTTTTTTTCACTTAGTTGGATGTGTTTTTGAATGTCCCCGGCTTGCCAAGGTGAAACGGGATCGTTTAAGGTGTAGTTTTGCATTTTCTTCTTGGGAAACAATAGTTATAGGGTTCAAAGCCCATTTTCCGTCCTAATTTAAATTCCGTGTACTGTCTGAAAACTTTGGGCTCTCCCTCTCCGACGTTCTAAAATTAAGGGGCTTTTATGTTCTATTTTTATTTCAGTGACACGGCCCTTCTAACTTACAGCTAAGAAAATAATCTTGTGTATGCTCCCAAATTAAATTAATCTGTGTCAACTTCCCCTCCTACCAAAAATGGCTCTGGTTGAAAGTTGTGTGGTGAGTCGTTTTCTAGGTGAAGTTCTACCTATGACACTTTTGGGAACTGCCACAGAACTTCCGCACACGGGACTCTTCTGCTGTTTGGGAAAACTCTGTCTTTCTGCCAAATTGTAATGTCTAACACGTTTAACGGCTGTGCAAACTGTGTCTTGGAGAAGGTTTTCTACGTGTTTCTGTCATTCCCAATTTAATGGTTCTTTGTAGGTTGCAACAGGTAGACATTGTTGTAAAAGACTCTGGAAGGCAATGATTGCGTCAGAGGCATTTGTTTCTTAAATATAAAAGCCAAGAATTGTCCTAGGAAGGAGCTAGGAGACCTCTCAGAGCAATTTGGTTCTGTCCTATGTGCTCTCAACGGAAAACCAGTGTTATCAATCTCATGTCTCAGCACTGTCACTTTTAAAACCTGTCAAGGGGGACACCGTACACTTGGAAACGGGCAGTTCTGAATTTTCCACTTGGTGATGTAAAATAGGGACTTCAGTCGGTATCCAAGTTTATTGTGTTCTGCTGTTAATGAGAGAAGTAAGACAAGGCCTGTACTTCCAGGATGGTCCTATAGACTTAACTTGAAAGTCTTAATATTTTTAGCCCAAAGTTTACTTTTGAATTGAAGTTTTTGCAGTGACTGGTTGTCCTTGGTGTATTTGGTCAGCTCTACGTGGTGTGCGTCTGTTAGGCCGAGGTGAGGTCAGTCCACTCCTTTTTGGTCCGTATTTACCCCACGTGCCTACTGTCGCAGGTGATGGAAAGCATGAGTAGAACAGGTGACCTCTTCAGTTTCAACTTGCTTCAGCGTGGAAACACAGTTTTCATCGGAAGTGCTGGCAGACTTACTACCTCAGTCTATAATCTACCTGGTCGTTACTTCTATCCGGTCTGCTCTGAGAGTTGCCTCCAGTGATGAAGTGCATACTCACACGCGAACACACGAGAGTACACCGCCATCAGAGCCGGTCCCAGGAGCCCTTGCCCCCCAGGTGTCGCACGCCTCCACTTTGGGCGATCATAGGGCGACGCTCGCAGAGTCCCGCCGGAGTGTCGTGGAAACAGGCGTCAGGAGGAAAGACCGCCTCATTTCCCTTGAGCAGCGCTTTCTGAAACCGTCTGGGCATTCCCTTAAAACCGGCCTGCAGCCTCCTGGTGGGTCACAGGCTCTGTCTGACACCTTGCCCCTCCTGCCACCAAAGTAATGGCCTGGCTTGACGTGTACTGGATTTTGGAACCTTGTTCCCTGGGGATTCCAACCTCACTACGGAATGAGTAAAAGCTTGGGGAAGAATTAATCCTCCCGTTTAGCACCCTCCTTTAAAAGAAGTGACCCGACAGTGATGAACAGGACAGAAGGGGTTATTTTTAAGTTGGACCGAAGGCGAAAACAGGTCTTGTCATTTCATCCCAATCCTAGTCCTTAGAACAAAGGCAAACCCGGAAGCTCTCACGGAGCCGTGTGCACGTTTGAGGTCTCACAATGGTGCTTTCAGTATCAATGTAGCGTGTGAAAGGCTTTGTACAGACAGGTAAAATGTCCTTTCCTGGTGTTTGACATGTGAGAACAGCACCTCTTCGTCGTTAACTTGAAATCAAAACTGTCAGATTTTATTTTTTTATATTTAAAGGAAGGTGACTTTAGGGCACTAGGAGACTCTAAATCGGCCTCTGCACATCCAGTGATTTAAATGTAACCAGTTTGTGGGGATTTTATAGCTAAAATTATATTTGTGTATATAACTTTAACTAATCTGTAAATTGTAATAAATATATTTGCAATTATTAAATGTTACATGATATTTTGGTTCAAGTTTATATTGTATGTTTCCTAGTATCTTACATTAGTTTTGGACTTACTGAGCAGAATTTTCAGGATTAAATCAGGTACTTTTGTGAAAGCACTATAAACTTCGAGGTGCTGGACAAAGTTCTGTAGTTGACAAAGGTTATGTGACACATAAATTGCACCTCAGCCTGTTGAAGGGGAGGAATTTTAAGGGGATGACTAGGATTGCAAGTCATGTTTTCATAGAGATGGGAATTTGGTTCTTAGAGTACGAAACACCCTTCTTAGAGACTGGGGATTTGATTCCAAAACTGGCCCAGGCATCCACTTCTGCTGCAAAGAAAGCAGTAAAATTCACATGCTCGGCTTAGCATCGTGTTTCTCTTAAGTGTGGGGAAACCTTTTTTTTAAGTTTAAATTCAAGTTAGTTACCATAGTGTAGTATTGGTTTCAGGAGTAGAACTTAGTGATTCATCACTTACATACAACACCCAGGGCTCATCCCAACAAGTGCCCTCCTGATGCCCATCACCCATTTAGCCCCTCCCCCACCCACCTCCCCTTCAGCAACCCTGTTTATTCTCTAAGAGTCTCATGATTTGCCTCTGTCTCTGTTTTTGTCTAATTTTTTCTTCCCTTCCCCTATGTTCATCTGCTTTGTTTCTTAAATTTCACATATGAGCGAGATCATGGCATTGGTCTTCCTCTGACTGACTTCACTTAGCAGAAAACACTAGCTCCATCCGCATCATTGCAATTGGCAAGGTTTCTTTTGATGGCTGAGTAGTATCCCAGTTGTGTGTGTGTAGGTGTGTAGCACCTCTTCTTTATCCATCCATCCGTCAATAGACCTGTGGGCTCTTTCCATAGTTTGGCTATTGTTGATAATGCTGCGAAAACAGGGTGCGTGTGCCCTTTCAAATCATTTTTGTATCCTTTGGATAAATACAATAGTAGTGCAATTTAATATTTCTTTTTGAGAGCCAGCAAGTGGGGGAGAGGCAGAGAGGAAGACAGAATCATAGGCAGGCTCCAGACTCCAAGCCGTCAGCACAGAACCTGACGTGAGGCTTGAACACATGAACTGTGAGATCATGATCTAAGCTGAAGTCAGATGTTCAACCTACTGAGCTACCCAGCACCCCAGGGTAGTTCTATTTTTTGATTTTTTGAGAGAGAGTGGGGGCAGGAGGTGGTCAGAGAGAGGGAGAGAGAATCCCAAGCAGACTATACACTGTCAACATAAAGCCTGATGTGGGGCTCCAACTCATGAATGTAGATAATGATCTGAGCTGAAATCAAGAGTTAGACGTTGAATGGCCTGAGCCACCCAGATGCCCTCCTCCTGAGTTCTATTTTTTAACTTTTTGAAGAACTCCCATATTGTTTTCCAGAGTGGCTGTACCAGTTAAGTAGCAGGGAAATCTTACTGGTTCTTCAGTTTGCACATTATTATTAATGGTAATCGTGGTATTATAAATCATGATGCACTCCCATTTATAATGTTGCATAAGTGTGATGGTAGCATCAGAAAAATCAAACTTCTTACCCTGAAAAAAAGACAAACATTTGCGTTATAACAAGCCTGCTAAAGGACTAAGGCATAATTGCTTTCTTAATCTGGGTATTTGGATCTTCCTAGCTAATGAAGGAAATTTATTAAAGATATATTTCTGAGCCGGGAGGAAAGAATAGTTGGAAGCAATCAGTATTTAGTAAAAATTGAGTTGATAGCCTCAGGCTGTACTTTATTACCATCTTGGGGTTAACTTAAGCATTTTTGGCTCTCTCTTCCCAGCAAGGTTTATGAAACTAGCCATATTCACATCGAACCAGGTTTATTGCTATGACTCCTGATATCATGTAGAAATTGTGCGAGTGTTTTTTTTTCTACTTTACTAGAACGTTTAAGGCAAATATTTAATTACTGACCTCAAATTTTGATAGTTACAGATTTAGGAATTTGGTGGTCTCGTTTGTAGACTTCTTTGGATTCTCTGTGTATGTTTTATTTATTTTTATTATTTTTTAAAGATTTTATTTTTAATCTCTAAACCCAACATGGGGCTCAAACTCACAACCTGGAGATCGAGTGTCATATGTCCGGTCCTGCCCTGCCGGTGGTGGGGTGGTAAATTGGTCCGTTCCTGAGGGAGGGAGAGAGAGTAGGGCAGGAGGGGGCGCACAGAGAGTGAGGCAAGACAAGCGATTTCTGATCAAGCCCGATTTATTAAGAAAATATTCACACCTTTATAGGGTTTGGGGCGGGAAACTGACCCAGGTTGGTTGCCAGGTAACAGAGTGAAATGATTATTATAAAAAGGGGAAAACGAAACTGAAACTCCAAACAGCATCAAAAGGAGAGCCCAGACGCGTCTGCGATGCTGGGCAGGGGTACTTGACACTGCATAAGTCCGAATGCGGTTGATCTTTTGTTCAATTTGGCTTCTCCGGTCTGGCCCAGTCTGGTCGTCTCCAATGCCTGGATCAGGAAATGCGTTCTCCTGGCCTCTAGATGTTAATCTTGTTTTTCTGGCCGGACCCCATAGGGAGTGACATATCCTTGCCTGAGGCGGCGGAACTCCGGAGCTCCCTACAGTCCTATGCTCTCCCACCTGAGCCAGCCAGGACCCCCACTCTGTGTACCTTTAAAAACAAAGTGGAGGGTGCCTGGGGGGCTCAGTCGGGTAAGCAGCCAACTCTTGATTTCAGCTCAGATCATGATCCCAAAGTCTTGGGATCAAGCCCTGTGTCGGGCTCTGCACTGAGCATGGAGCCTGCTTGGGATTCTCTTCCTCTGTCTCTCTCCCACTCTCAAAAAAAAAAAAAAAAAGTGGAAATATCTTTTTTTTTTCTCACATAATTACATGTTATAAAAGTATCCAATACAAATATATATAAAAGCATTCTTAGTACATTCTAAAAAAGAAGTAGGCTGCCCACGGTATCTTTTTGAGATGAGAGACTTAATTTCTTGTGAGTTTAAATAAGGAGGTTAAGGAGGTTTTGATATTTCTTCATTTAACTGATTATAACACAAATGTTAGTTTTTTGGAATCTTTCTGTGTTGGTAATTAGGATCTTTTCTGTATGGCCTTCACTGAATGCTTTGTGGTCAATACAAAACATTAGTCTTTTTCTCCCCGCATTTGCTACAGGGAGACTGTGTCGGGCAGTTATGACTTTAAAATACAAAGGTGGCATGATATCAGTATAGCAATAGGGTAATGAAGAGGATAAATCCCTTCTAATCCTGCTCACTTTGAGGGCTCACGAGCAAGACTTCTACTGCTTCCAATTAATATGTTTTAGTGACAAGTTTGCCATCAGGGAATAAAGAAACCATTTTACACCTGGAATGGAGAATGGGGTAGGAGGGAGAGGTGGAGTATGTGTTACTATGTAATAATTTGCGTTGCTCACTGTTTTACCGTTGGCTGCCTCTGTGATCTCTCCAGGGAAGACCGAGGAAGCTAGGTTTATGGAAAGTGGGTTGCTTGACCCATCAGGAAGACACACTAGGAATCTGATGAGGAGGTCAGGTCTAGAAACCTGAATTACAAGGGACGAACTTGGGAGTGAATTGTCAAGTTTTGTTCCTTTAATCTTTTACTCTTTCCTCCATCTTAGTACTTTCCTTTTCTTCCAGTCTCCTCCCAGCTTTGTTTGCTGAATACTTTTTTCACTCTTGTTTTTACAGATCTTTCCCTAGAAGACAAGGATGAGGACGTCCACAGCCAAAGGACAGCACAGTTGCCAGAGGTGTGTGCTCGTTAAAGATACTGCCCACCGAGAAGAAGAAGACCTCACAGAGGTCTTAACTCTCTCCAGAGCTTGCTGTATACTTTCCCACCAAAATAATAGGTTACCATACATGTGGTTTAAGACTGGATTAATTTTGAGGATGCCTGGGGGGTTCAGTCAGTTAAGGATGTGACTCTTGGATTTGGGCTCAGGTCATGATCTCCTGGTTTGTGGGTTTGAGCTTCCCATTGGGCTGTGCACTGACAGTGTGGAGCCTGTTTGGGATTCTCTCTCTCCCTCTCCTTCTCTCTCTCTCTCTGCCCCTCCCCTGCTAGTGCACTCTCTCTTTCTACCTTGTTCAAATAATTTTAAAAAGACTGGATTAATTTTCATAAATATCCCAAAGATGTTCAGGGTCAAAAAGAGATGTGATAGTAAAGCCTCATGCAGTATGCTATTTTGAGTTAAACCTGGTTTTTTTCTTCTGTTTCTTTTAAAGATTTTATTTACTTTTAAAACTTTATTATTACTTTGAGAGAGCACGCATGTGAGCAGGGGAAGGGGCAAAGAGAGGGGGAGAGAGCGAATTCTCTTCTGCACTATTAGTGCAGAGCCTGATGCAGGGCTCAAACTCAGGAACTGTAGGATCATGACTTGAGCCGAGATCAAGAGTCACGCAACTGACTGAGCCACTAAGATTTTAAGTAATCTCTACAACCCAGCATGAGGCTCGAATTACAACCTCGGGATGAAGAGTCTTATGCTCTACTGACTGAGCCAGCCAGGTGCCCCCAAATGTGCATTTCTTTTTAAAAATTGTTTAAAGTTTACTTATTTATTTTGAGAGACGGGGGAGGGGCAGAGAGAGAGAGGGGGAGAGAGAGAAAATTCCAAGCAGCCTCCACACTTACTGCAGAGCCCGACAGGACTGAACCCACGAAACCTCAAGATCATGGCCTGATCAGAAACCGGGAGTCAGACACTTAACCGACTGAGACACCTGGGTGCCCCAGCGTGTTTTCCTTGATGGAGTTCATACATTGGCTCAGAAGGCAAAAACCTGAGAGGAGTCCCAAAGAGTTTTGAGAGCTCATCTGGATATATATTCTGGAATGGTTGTCTTAAAACGCTTCCTCGTGAGATGAGCTCTTCCTCTCAAAAGTACCTCCAAGAAACTCCTCGCTACCTTCTCCACAGCCCGCCCTTTGCCTCACTTCACCTTTTTGAACTGTGTTCATTCTGACCTCATCTTGTGAGCATTTTCACTTGCTTCTGGTCTGCTGCCGCCATCGCTGATCTGTAGGCGCTGTGAGAGCAGGGATCTTGTTACCAAGTCTTGTTCATGAGCCTGACGCCTGGACCTGTGACTAGCATATAGATATTCAGCAAAGATTTGAAGGAGTAAATCACTTTCTTTTGTTTATTTTTTTTTAGTAATCTCTTAAATGAGTTAACACTTTATTTTTAGTCATCTCTACACCCGACATGGGGCTCAAACTCACAACTCAGAGATCAGGAGTCACTTGCTCTTCCAACTGGGCCACCCAGGTGCTCCAAGTCACTCACTTTGGTAAAGTCACCTCTCATATAGCCTTCGTTGAGATTTCATCGGCACAGCCGTGTTCGGTTACAAACAACTGAAAGCTGCAGTAAGCTTTGATTTTGTGGAGCGTAATTACACATTTCAGCTTGGTAGGATGCCCCATCAGTTAACTCGCGTGTCCTTAATATGGTGCATGTTAACTTAGGAATTTCATATGTGAGCCAATCAGCCGGGTCCTTTCTTTTCCAGAATTAATAGTCTGTATTGGAGTGCCGGGGTACCCTTCCCGCCACACCAAAGGTTTCAGTTTTATTCCTCCGCGGCTATGGATTTCTAGAGATGCTCTTTGTTCCCGCTAGATGGCGTTACTCACCCTCTCAGAGTGCCTGACGGGTCCCTGCTAACTCGTGTGCGGTCACTGCCCCCACCCCGTGGAGGTCGTTCCCGGCTGGAGGAGGGCCCTGCCCATTCCAGGCCTTCCTGGACCCTTGTGGCTCCACCTTTTCGTGGTAAGTGCCCGGAAGTGGAGGCTGTTCCTTATGAGACAACCGAGGTTTGTATGTGAACCCAAACACCTGAATCGCTTCTTCCTCATCTCTACGGAGACAGGCTAATTTAGGAGGTTGGAGGTGAAACCTAAGAGGCTGATGGACGGATCTTTGCTGGGCTTTCGGGATTAGGGTTTTTCCAGTTAGGGCTTCCTCTCACTTCACTACTTGCTTAGCCTTCTGCTTCCTGCTGCATTCCCGCGAACCAGGGCGCGCATTCTCAACGGGAGGAGAGAGGGTGGCGCATTGCTCCAAGCTCCGAGAATCACTGTGTCTGATTACAGAGCTGTACATGTGACCAGCTTGGAAGGAGGAAAGGATCCCCATGAACTGCTGGGCTAGGGGCTCGTGCTGCTGTTGCCTGAGTCCCTCTTTTGTTGTTGTTTTTTTATTTATTTTTGAGAGACAGAGACAGACAGTGCGAGCAGGGAGGGTCAGAGAGAGGGAGACACAGAATTGGGAGCAGGTTCCAGGCTCTGAGCTGTCAGCACAGACCCGGACATGGGGCTCAAACCCATGAACTGTGAGATCATGACCTGAGCCGAAGCCGGATGCTCAACTGACTGAGCCACCCAGCTGCCCCAACCTGAGTCCCTCTTAATGTTAGTCGCCAAGGCCAGGTGGACAGCCAGGACTGCTCTTTGGTAAAGTTGGTATTCTGGCTCCACGGAGCTGCCCAGTCCACTTCCAGGAGTGCAGAATGGAAGTCCAGTGTGTGTGCACACACTTTTCCTCTGCTTGCAGGGCCACCTCTCAACTGTTTCATCGTGGGGCTTTTCATTTCTTTTGTTTCTGATTGATTTGACTGGGGAGGGTAGGAGGGATCTTTCTTTTAGAGGTTTATTGGGGGGGTTTGGTACCTTCAGGAATTTACAGAGGAGTTTTTTTGTTTGTTTAATTCTGATTGCCCCATTTTTTAGACACTCTCCTCTGAACAACTACAACCTTCCCTAAGACAACCTGCTGAGAGTCACAGCTTGACTGGCCTATGGGGCCGTGGCCCAGAACCACCTGAGAGACAGCAGGTTTTTATAGAGAAATATTGACTTCCAGAAGAAGAGTCCTGCTGGGAAGCAAAAGGGTCGAGCAGGTGCATGTCCTTGCAGTTAATTTCCCAGGCTGTTTCCAGAGGATGACACGTTATGTTAAGCCAATGTCCCTTCTTCTGCCCCCCATCAGGCGTAGACCCCCTCAGGGTCCGTTGGGAATATTTACCTTCCTCAATCAGGTTTCATCTTCCCCCTGAAGGCTTCTCCTGATGGTGACTCCATCTCTGTATCCGCAGAGCTCATTAGCTTGTTTTCAGTGTTACAGCCTCCTGCACACCTTCTCTCACTGTTCATATCACACTGAGGGGTAACCGTTTGTCCTTCCATTGCTTCTTTTTTTCCCCCCGTTTCTTATTCATTTTTGAGAGACAGCACGAGCAGGAGAGGATCAGAGAGAGATGGAGACACAGAATCTGAAGCAGGCTCCAGGCTCTGAGCTGTCAGCACAGAGCCTGATGCGGGGCTCGAACTCACAAACCGCGAGATCATGACCTGAGCCGAAGTCGGATGCTTAGCCCACTGAGCCACCCAGGCGCCCCCCTCCATTGCTTTTGTAGACTGTCCCCTCTTTGCTGGAAGCGTCCTCCACATAGTAACCAGAATGTCTTAGGTGCACAAGATACTTTTTGTTAACTTAAGTGGTACTTTCCGCAGCCTCCTTCTCCCGGTGGCTAGGCTCCCCTACCAACACACACAGTTCAGGAAGTTATTGATTCATGTGTTTCAGAAAAGCAATTCTGTGGAAAGGTCTCTCTTCAGTGTACACATGGTGCTTATTTATAGTACGCGCCATGGTCTGAGAAGCTAGTATTAGTAGTGGTGACTTAAACCTACAGTTTTACACCTGATCTTAGCCAAAAGGCCGAGAAGCGATAAACCTACAGTTTCAAATCACTTGATGTTGCCTCTTCATTACTAATCTTTCAAGTTAGCATGAGGTTTGGTTATGAAAGGCACTTCCTCATTAGATATATATAGAGCATTTCCACTACCCCAAAAAAGTTTCCCATGCTGTTTTTTTTTTAAAGTAAGGTATATGCACAATGGGGGGCTTGAACTTGAGACTCTGATATCCAGAGTTATATCCTCTACTGATTGAGCCAGCCAGGTGCCTGTCCTCATACTCTTGTATTCAACCAACCTCCAGTTTTTGGCAGTCAGTGATCTGCTTTTCTTTAGTTTATTTATTTTGAGAGAGAGAGAGAGAGAGAGCACGTGGGAGGAGCAGAGAGAGGGAGAGAGAGAATCCCAAGAAGGCTCTGCACGGACAGTGCCCCGATGCGGGGCTCAAACCCATGAACCACGAGATTACCACTTGAGCTGAAATCAAGAGTTAGATGCCAACCAACTGAGCTATCCAGGTGTTCCCCAGTGATCTGCTTTTTATCACTATTTTACCTTTTCTAGAGTTTCATAGAAATTGTATCTTACCTACAGTACATACGCTTTTGTGTCTGGCTTGTTTAATCTAGTGTAATACCATTGCAATTCATTTATGCTGCTGGTATATCAATAGTCCACCCTTTTAATTGCTGAGTAGTATTACTTGTACGACTTTATTTATTCAGTCACTAGTAGATGGACAGTTGGTTTGTCTACAGTTTGTGGCTATTATGAATAAAGCTGCTATGAACATTTGCATGTAAGTATTTCTGTGGACATACATTTTCATTCCTTTTGGATAAGTTTAGGAGTGAGATTGCTGGATCATATGGTAAGTATATGTTTAACTTTATAAAGAAACAACTTCCAGTTTTCCGAAGTGGCTGTACTTGGCAGCAATGTATGAGAGACCCGAGTGTTCCCACGGCCTTACCACTGCTCGGCATGGTGAGTCTTTTTAAGTTTAGCTATTCTAGTGGATCTGTAGTGGTATCCTATTCTGGTATAAATTTGCATTTTCTTGATATTTAATGATATGGAACATCTTTTCATAAGTTTATTTGAAACAGCAAATATCTTCCTTGGTGAAGTGTGTGTTCAGATCTTTGGTCTATTTTTAACCAAGAGTGTGTGTGTGTGTGTGTGTGTGTGTGTGTGTGTGTGTGTGTATGTGTGTGTATTTGGGGCTTAGATATAAATACCTTACCATGTATATGTTTTACAAACATTTTCTCTCAGTCTGTGGCTGGCCTTTTCATTTCTTAATAATGCCACTTAAGAGCAAAATTTTAGATTTTTGTAGAAGTCCAGTTTATCAATTTTTTTCTTCCATGGTCCATGCTTTTTGTGCCATTTCTCAGAAATCTTTCCCTAATGTGAAATTACACACACACATATATTTTAAAGACCTTCCATTATTACTTTAAAAATTTTTTAAATGTTTATTTATTTTTAAGACAGCAAGAGCATGAGCAGGGGAAGGGCAGAGAGAGGGGAAATCAGAGAATCCAAGTAGGCTCTGCGCTGTCAGCACAAAGCCTGACGTGGGCCTCGATCCCACGACACTGGGACCATGACCTGAGCTGAAATCAGGAGTCAGCCACTCAATTTACTGAGCCACCCAGGCACCCCTCTGGTCCACTAATTTCTGATTGTCATCCATTTCCTTCTTTGTGCTGTAAATTACGTGATATTGTTATATATCTCCCAATTTACAGAGTAAGGACCTGAAGCATCATAACCTATCCAAGGTTAGGTAGGAACTAGGAAGAATGGCAAGAAATGGGCAGGTGAACTCAGCCTCATTCCGGAGTCCCTGCCTGTTCCTCTCAGGCGGTCTGCAGAGATGAGATGGAAACAGGGCTAGACACTGAACAAATGAGGACTCTTAACTGGGAAAATGTTGGGGACAGAGGACAGTCAAAGGGGAAGGAGGCAAAGGATATTTCAAGTAGGAAAAACAGCTTTAGAGAAAATGTGAAAATGGAAGAATATGGAAACATGTTGGGCATGGCTAGTGGGCGAGTCCAGCTGGGTGTGGGTTCTATGGGGTGGAGAAATGTAGTGGAGAGTAAAGTTGTTGCTCTAAATGATGGAGTATTTTGAAGGCCATGCTAAGAAATTTGGTCTGTTTCATGCTACATAAAGGCCAAGCTGGTTCTTTTGGATTACCTCATGGGTCATTGGCAGATGGATTGTGTTCAAGCCCCACATTGGGCATAATGCTTAGTTAAAAAAAAAAAAAAGAAAAAGTTATTTTTCTTTTTTTTAATGTTTATTTTTGAGAGAGAGAGGGAGACCGAATGTGAGTGAAGGAGGGTCAGAGAGAGGGAGACACAGAATCTGAAGCAGGCTCCAGACTCTGAACAGTCAGCGCAGAGCCCGACGCAGGGCTCAAACTCTCCAACTGCTAGATTGTGACCCGAGCTGAAGTTGGACGCTTAACCGACTGAGCCCCCCAGGCGCCCAGTTACGACATTCCTTACTCTCCAGTATATTCATAATTATTATGACTATTTAGTTTAAAATTTGATTTATGTATTTTTCTCTCAGTAAGTCATAAACTCCTAAAGAAACATAGCTTAGTTATGAAGGCGGGCCCAGAGCCTAGCCTAGGGCTTGGTTGACTCTCATTTATTTGTTCAATATGTTTTATGACCACATCGAGAGACCCTGTACTACGCTGAATATTCATTTATTAGCAAAGATTTACTGAGTACTTGCTGTGTGCTGAGAACAGGCATGTGAACAAGACTGGCAAGGGCCCTACAGCTTACATCTTCGATGGGGAAGTCGATACACAAACAAAAAAATGAACAAGGTTACATCAGGTGGTGAGCTATGCCTTGAAGATAATGGAAGAGAGAGATCTGATAGGGAGAAAATTGGGAAATGACTCTGGATACAGTCATGAGGGTAACTTTGACCTCATACCTGGATGGTAGGAGGGAGTGAGTCATGAGGTGATGGGGGAAGGGAGGGACGGGAGGAAGAGAGTGAACAAGGAGACGACAGTGGATGGGAGGCAAGAGCCAGATCGTGTGGAGCGTACAGGAAGGAAATTTGGATTTGTCCTCAGTGCGTTTGGAGTGCTTGAACTAGTAGGCATTCAAGCTTATAGATGGTGTGTGGTGCTATAGTCATATTTTCTCTTTGTAAAGATCCTGTGTGAAAAATGCAGTGGGCCAACCAAGGGAAGAAGGAAGCCAGATGAAGAGGCAGTTGGGATGGCCTATGTAGGACGTAATGGAGGCTTGGGCCAGGTGGCGGTGGAGGTGGAAAGAGGGTATATCTGGATGGAGATCCAGTTGATTGGATGTCGAATGTGAAGAAAAGAAGGAAATCTTGGGTGACTCTCAGGTGAGATGACCAGACATCCGGCTTGCTTGAGACTGAGCGGTCTCCCGGGACAGGTTTCCCCAAACGAGGACGAGTTCCAGGCAAAGCAGGACACGTAGTCACACTATTCCTAGGCTTTTAGGCCAAGCAATAGGTGATTATTGGTTGTACCACATACTGAGATAAGGAGCACTCGAGGAGAACAAATTTGGAGCTGGAATCAAGAGTCCTGTTTTGACCACGTTAAGTCTGAGATACTTAGTAAACATCCATGTGGATGATTAGGCAATGGGTTATATGCATCTGAAGCCCAAGGGAGAGGTCAGATTCAGGCTGGGAGCCGCAGCCTGTAGATGGAATTTAACACAATGGGGGAGATTGCCGAGGGGGGAGATCCAAGTCTAGGGTGAAGTTTGGATTCTCAAGATTCTGAGGTTAAGCAGAGGAGAAGCAGTTACCCAGGATATTAAAAAGGAATCATCATTGACGTGGGAGGTAACCCAGGAGAATGTGGTGTGATGAAGGCCTAGAGGAAAAAAGAGCTTCGTGAAGGTGGGAGCAGCCAAATGTGACTGAGAAAAGTGAAGACAAAAAGGTAGATTTAAAAGACAGTCCCAGGGGCGCCTGGGTGGCTCAGTGGGTTAAGCATCCGACTTTGGCTCAGGTCAGGATCTCGCGGTTTGTGGGTTTGAGCCCCGCATCAGGCTCTGTGCTGACAGCTAGCTCAGAGCCTGGAGCCTGTCTTCAGATTCTGTGTCTCCCTCTCTCTCTCTGATCTGCCTCTGCTTGTGCTGTCTCTCTCTGTCTCTTAAAAAAAAAAAAGAGAGAAACATAAAAGACAGTCCCTGGGGGCACCTCGGTGGCTCAGTGGTTTAAGCTGCCGACTCTTGATTTTTGCTCAGGTCATGATCTCACGGTTTGTGGGATTGAGCCCTGACTTGGGCCCTGCACTGACAGTGTGGAGCCTGCTTGGGATTTTCTCTCTCCCTCTCTCTGCATACATTCAGTGCATACACTCTCTCTATCTCTTCCAAAATAAATAAATACACACACAAAAAGGACAGTCTCTACTCCCAGTGAGTTCCAGTCTTGTGGGGTGACAGGCAAGTCCATGCCTGTACAAGGATGAGTACTAAAATAGTGACGGGACACCAGGTGAGTACAGAGGGTCCCTCCCCGGGCTGTACCTTGAAGGAGATTGAAAAACAGAAGCAGGGTTCCCAGAGAACCAAGAGCCAAGGAGCTAGAGCACAAAGGTACAGGCGATTGTAGGGGGTTCGGGATGGCTGAGGCCCAGAGTGGAGAGACAGACGGGGGCACCCAGTGCAGGGACGAAGGAGGGCCACGGCTGTCAAATGCATCTCACCCAAGATGAGAGCCAAGAAGCATCTGTTGGACTCAGCGACCTGCAAGTAAGTGCTTATCTCTGCCAGGATAGTTTCAGCCATTTTCAAGGAGCTGTGGGGATAGACCCCAGACTGTGAGTAACTGGGAGTCAGGGAATTAGGCACTCTGAGCGCACACATCACTTCTTTCAGGAACTTGAAGTGGAAGGAAGGTGAGTGGGGATAGTGTAGCTGGGGGCGGGGGCGGGCATGGGGTTGGGTTTTACTGTGTGTGTGTGTGTGTGTGTTTATGGTAGAAATTCTGAGCTTAGTTATATGCATAGAAAGAACTAGAAGAGAGGGAAAGCTTGAAAAAAAATAGGGGAGCGATAATTGATGGAGTCAGATGTCTGAGGAGCTGGGAAGGGATGGGCACTTGTAGGGATGGGAACACGTGGGAAGTTGAGCTTTGGACAGGAGGAAAGAGCCAGGCAGGGAGCCACACGGATGAGGTTGGAACAGCGGCACAGGGGTGTACCAGTCAAGGCTGTGCTTTTCTGATCGCCTTTGTTTTCTCTGGAATGATGCGGGGTGGGGGTGGGGGTCTTGTGATGATGATGATGAGGGTGGCAAGGGGCTTGTGGGAGATGGAGGGTGAGTGATGCAGGCAATGACCTGTTTAATTCCTCCAATGGCTTGGCTGATGTTTTCCTGGGCATGGGAGCAGAAAAGCTGGACAGACTGATCCCCTTGGAGGGTAGTTTTGCATTGTGGATATGGACGAGTGGACAAGGGTTTGGGCTAGCAGGGGATGTTGTGAGTTTGGGCTGAATGGCACAGGAAGTGAAACGAGGCTTTCAATGATAGATTTGGAGGAAATCTGAGAAGCCAGGGAGCCTGTAGGAAAGCAAGGAACAGGTGGGAAAGGAAAGAGGAGCGAGGGTGTTGTAAGGACCCAGACTGTGATCAGAAAGTGGGCAGAGTTCCTGTTCTCCAAGTTGGAGTAAACTTGTGTGGTCAGAAAGTTGAAGGCATGGTTATGAAATAATGGAGTGGAAGTGACTGTCCCTGGAGGTGAGGATAGTAAGGGATTGTGGGGTTAGGACATTGGTCAGTTCATTCACACTAGTACTGAAATCACCCCGAACGAGAGGGAGACAAGGCATGGAGAGGAAGACGCTGAAGCAGGAGCCAAAGTCGCTGCCGAGGGGAGAGTGGTGACTGGCACGCTGGTGGGTGGCAGAGACCAGAGGGGGGAAGTGGTTGGCTGAAGGCTGGAGCCATTTTCACATGGAGATAGAAGCATAATTGTGCCTTATTGCATTTATTGAACTGAACTGAGCCAAAGTGCTGTGTTAGTTCCAGGAAATGCCCAAGTCAGCACCAGCTGCCATTTTCTAGAAAAGCCCCAGGTCAGACCTTAAAGTCGGCACAAGAGCATTGCCTGAACTGTGGATTCAAGAAGGGGCCCAGAGAAGAAATATCAGCAGGTTGGCTATGGGCGGTCCTCTGGGCTCCACCAGCCCACATCTCCTGCCCTGAGCTGAGGACTGACGGGTTCGCCCCTCCCCTCCCCCCCTCTGGGGAGCTGCCAGCGCCAGGCCCCTCTCCACGACAGGGTCCTGGCAGGAGAAATCAGCCAGCCATCTTGGGCTGGCGTCCTTCCCAGGAGAAGCCAGAGCAGAGTCTTCGAGATGGAGCTGAAGGGGGCACATTTCAGGCGTACTTCTCACCCGCGAGCAAGCGCTCATTAGCCAAACGATCATCTTCCAAGGCCCGTTTTCAGACCAACTTAAAAATAACCTGAGCTGTCTCCCCACCCTTTCACATAGGAGTGCAAGTCGCTTCCTGCTCAGACAGAACCCACCCTAACCTCAGCCCTTCTAGAACACCAGCACCGTCCGCACATTCCTTCTCCTGGTGAGGGACGTGAATACGCTCAGGGCTCCCTTCAGGATGCCATTTCCTCTGGTTCTCCTGCCTCACCAGCCTCATGTTTTTCAGTTTCCTTTGCAGAGTCCTTCTCATTAACTTGACCTTTCAGAGTTGGAGTGCCCAGTTCTCAGGCCCCTTGATCTCCACTTCCTCCCTACCTACACTCACTTCCTTTGTGACCTCAACCAGCCTTGTGGTTTTCCTACCGTCCAATCACTGAAAAATGCCACATGTGTATCTCCACTCCTGAGACAGACTCTCACCATATATGTCTAGTCACCTCCTTGGCATCTCTACTCGGGTATCACTTAGGCATCTCCAGCATAACATGCTTGGAAAGGAACCTGTGTTTCCCCACTCTCCCCTGCAGCCTACTCTGGTCTCGGTCCTTTAGCTGCTCAGCCCAAATACCTCGGAGTCCCCCTGACCCCTCCCCTCCCCTCACAGCCCAGTTACAGTCTAATCTACCAGCAAATCCGTCAGCTCTACCTTCAACAGACACCCAGAAACTCACCATTTCTCACTGTTTCTACCCCCAACACCATGGACCAAGCCATCCCTACATCTTGCTTGTAATAGTCTCCTAACCAGACTCTGCTTCTACCCTGTTCCAAACAGCAGCCAGAATGATCCTCTAGAAAATGTTAAACTGTGGAGGGGCATCTGGGTGGCTCAGTCAGTTAAGCGTCTGACTCTTGATTTTGGCTCAAGTCATGATTCCAGGGTCATGGGATCAAACCCTGCGTTGGGCTCCATGATGAGCTTGGAGCCTGCTTAAGACTGTCTCTCCCTCTGCGCCTCTCCTGGCTCGTGGGCTCTCTCTCAAATACAACAAAATAAAAAAATACATTAAAAGACCCCAAGCATTAAACCATGAAGATCATGACGCCCCTCACAGGGAGCCCTCCAGTGGCTCTCCATCTCATTCAGAATACCGGCAAAGTTTCTTACAAAATTCCTTGAATGATCTGGCCTCCCTCCTCCTGTTCTGTTCCTCATTCACTCTGCTTCAGCTACACTGGCCTCCTTGTTTCTCAAACATTCCAAGGATGTTTCTGCCTCAGGGCCTTTGCACTTATTTCCTCTGCCTGGAACATGTTCCCCCAATGTCCACACGGGTGTTTCTCTCAGGTCCTCCAAGTCTTTATTCACGTGTCATTCTTCTCAGTGAGGCCTTTCTGAGCACCCTCTGTGTGGAATATACGGGATTTAAGATGGCGGCACCCCATGCCTTTACTCTCTCAATTTTTCTCCATGACTCATCATCACCTGAGACTATATATCTATTAAACATAAATTCTGTGACACAGGGACTTCCTGTTTCATTCACTCCTGATTCCCTGGTAGCTAGCACAGTACCAGGCCCACGGAAGGTGCTCAGCAAATATCTGTGGAATCACTGTAATTCAGTGCAATTGGCTGTAGGGAAACCTCAGGCTTCTTTAACCCTCTGGGTACCGTCACGGGTACAGCAGTGTTTATAATAAAACCCTCCTCTCCCAAACCTTATAGAAGCATAACTTAAACAACCAGTTTGTCTAGGCTTTTGTGTACTTACACATCATGTATCTAGTCCCAGCAGAGATGGTTCTTGCTTTTTCCTTTGCTTCCTCGTCCCTGTAAGAAAGTCAACAGGCGCAGATGATCTTGCCTGCAGGGGATGTAACTATTAAATACCAGCATTCAATAAAAACTACTATTGTCGTTATTCTTTTTTTTAATTATGTTTATTGATTTTTGAGAAAGAAAGAGAGAGAATACAAGTTGGGGAGAGGCAGAGAGAGAGGGAGACAGAATCTGAAGCAGGCTCCAGCCTCCAAGCTGTCAGCACAGAGCCCGACGTGGGGCTTGAACCCACAAGTGTGAAATCATGACCTGAGCCGAAGTCGGACACTCAACCAACTGAGCCGCTCAGGCGCTCTGTTGTTATTCTTTATAGAGCAGAAGAATCTGTTATAATCTTCTTGTAACTACGTAGGTCTCTTGGCCAAATATGTTTAATGATAAAGTAAATGTCTTGAAATCTAGCTTTCTGCTGATCGTGTTTTCAGGAGACCAGAGTCATGGTCCCAGTTCTACTGTGGAATTGCCACCATTCTGGCTTCTTCCTGAGTTTTCCTGTGCCCTCCGGGAGGAAAATGCAGGCTTCGGATGAGATGATCACTCCGATCTTTTCTTGATCTAGAAGTGTGGTTTTCGTGAAAGAGAAGCATTCTGGTTCTTGGCATCACAAAAAAATGCAGGTGGTTATCTCATTGGCTTTCCCCCAGAGAAACATTGTTTACACGAAAGGAGCAGAAACACGAGACACGGTGACCTTTGTATTGGTCAGGACTTTTTGGTTGTTAGGGGCAGAAACCCAGTTCAAACTGGCTGAAGCAAATAAGGGCACCTACAGGTTGAACCCTGGTGAGCTGGCCCGAGGGCTCATGGGATGTAAGGAGGACCCGGCTCTCTTCATTCCTGGCTCCACTTTCTCCTCTGTTGGTTTCCCTTTCAGTGGCCTCTCCCCCATGAAGATCCCGGGAGCTCCAAACGCCACTGCCAGCTTCAAATCCAGGAGAAAAAGGGCTTTCAACTGAGAATTTGGGGGTCCTTTAAAAAAGTAAATTTCACTGGGCACCTGGGAGGGCTCAGTCAGTTAAGTGTCCAACTCTAGGTCTCTGCTCAGGTCACGATCTCACAGTTGGTGAGTTCGAGTGCCCACATCCAGGCTCTGTGCTGATAGCATGGAGCCTGCTTGGGATTCTCTCTCTCTCTCTCTCTCTCTCTCTCTCTCTCTCTCTGTGCCCCTCCTGCACCCCCACCTCAAAATAAATAAATAAACTTAAAAAAAAAAGTAAATCTCGTTGATTTGGTCTTAGTCATGTGTCCTTTCCTGAATCAATCACTATGGCCAGGGGAATGGAGAGTCAGATTCACCACATCTGTGCCACAGTCCCCACCCCCCAGCAGGGCTGGCCAGGGGGTGAGGCCAGCTCCTCCAATGCCCATGGGCTGAGACTGGCAGAGGAGACAATGTCAAAAGGAAACTCAGGGGGCTATTAACAGAAGAAAGGAGATTAGATATTGGACAAGTCAAGATAACAGACATTCCCTTGAGGCATCAGTAAGATTTTCTTACAAGAACTGTATTAATTTCCGAGGTCTGCTGGAACAAGTCACCACAACCCGGGTAGCTTAAAACAACCCAAATATATTCTCTCACAATTCTGGAGGCCCAAAGTCCAAAATCAAGGTGTCGGCTGGGCCACACTCCCGCTGGAGGCTGTGGCGGAGAATTCCTTCTTTGCCTCTTCCAGCTTCTGGTGGCTGTCCATAGTTTTGATTTGTGGCCACACCACTCCAATCTCTGCCTCCGTGGTCACATTGCCACCTCCCCTTCGGTCTGTTTCAAAGCTCCCCCTGCCTGTCTCTTATTGAGGACGCTTGTCTTTGAATTTAGGGGCCACCTGAGTAATCGGGATAATCTCTTCATCTCAAGATCCTTAATTACATCTGCAAAGACCTTTTTTTCCAGATAAAGGCACATACATAGATTCTAGGGATTTCACATGGACAGCTTTGGGGGGCTGCTTTTCAACCCACCACTGGTAACAAATGAAAAGCATAATAATAAATATATATAAGTGATGAACCTAAGGCCTCAAAATATATGAGAGGATCAGAACCATTTCTAAATATTACAGATATTTTTTTATCCATATGCTTTGTTACCTTTAAAAAAGTGAAATAGGGGCGCCCGGGTGGCTCAGTTGGTTGACCGTCTGGATTCGGCTCAGGTCATGATCTCACAGTTCATGAATTCGGGCCCCGCTTTGGGTTCTGTGCAGACAGCTCAGAGCCTGGAACCTGCTTCAGATTTTGTCTGTATGTCTGTCTCTCTGTCTCTCTGTCCCTCCCCTGCTCTTGCTCGGTCTCTCAAAAATAAACATTAAAAAAATAAATTTGTTGGGGCGCCTGGGTGGCTCACTCAGTTAAGCATCCAACTTCGGCTCAGGTCATGATCTCACAGTGCATGGGTTCAAGCCCTGCGTTGGGCTCTGTGCTGCCAGCTCAGAGCCTGGAGCCTGATTTGGATTCTGTGTCTCCCTCTCTTTTTGCCCCTCCCCCTGCTCACTCTCTGTCTCTCAAAATAAAGACATTAAAAAAATAAATTTGTTTAAAAAAAGTAAAATAAAATTTGCTGCGGGGGAAAACAGCTAAATTTTTAACTGGTCCTACGAAGCACATATGTTCTCATTTCAACACATCAACTCCCCTGCCCTCTTCCAGGTAACTGTTGAAACAAGAGCTGGTTTTATTTGAGTTTTCTACTCCTTTTCTGCATTATTTCTAGCTCCTTTCATAAAATGTCTTTCTTAGCAGCTTTAATACAGATTGCAACTGATAAACAAGATCTACAATGTAAAAAGTCACTGGTGACAATACACCACAACTGGAAAACGATTTCCAAAACTGATTACTTACTACACATGAGTAAAAAAAATTCAGAATCTCCACCACCACCCTCTTCGTGTCTAGGTAAAGATTCTAAGGAACTCCAGGATGGATAAGAGATAAATAACGCAAAAATCTTGTGGAAAGAATCAACAGGAACCCCCACACCTCAAAGAAGACAGTGGCGGAATACGTGCTTTCAAATACATGTCACTTCATCCCCTGTTTCCACCCACATTCGGCCCAAGTAGCTGCCCTTACTGGTTGCTCAGGTTGGACTGGGAGCGCACAGGCTGCTGGTATTTTCCCTGGGGGCATCTTGGCAGTAATTCCGGTGGTTCAGATCCTTCGATATCACAGGGGCTGGGGAGGTGGCTCTGTGCTTTATCAGCACGCTGAGTCTTACAGGTGTTTCACAAGACTGGGGGCTGGGGACAGGGGACAGGGGACTAAAATTGGAGGGGAGTCTGATCTCTGACCCTCCGGACTCCCCCCATTCAGGAAGTTAGTGGCACCTCTCTGTGCTTCTCAGGATAACTTCTGATATGCTTCTCAGCAAAACACCTGTGTTTTGCTCTCCAATGCAGCTTTTTGAGCCAGAAAGAACCCCATAGGATCTGAGAAGGGAGGGCAAAGTTGGGTGCTATGTTCTGTTACTCCTCTGCATCTGTAGAATGGGCTCATTGTTGACCTGGCATCCAGGAATCAACTTGCATATGTTGGCAGAGTGAATTCCCAGAGTTGGAAGCAAAGTGAGGTAATGGCCAGAGTCCTGGCCTGGACATTGGTGGGCAGATCCTTCTCTGCCACCGCTCGCTCAGTGACCTTAATCAGCCCCTTCTTCTCTTAGTTCCTCAGTTTCCCATATTTAAAACAAGAGGATTGGACAAGATATTCTCTGAGGCACCTTCTATCTTCACTATCTATCAGATGTATACAATTATGTCCTCCAGGTTGAGCACTGGGATACCTGGGAAGGCTCACTGTTCTTTTTCCAGAAAACAGTCTCTACACACACCTCGATGTGGCCGATGGCTATATTCAGCAGCCCCCTAAATAAAGTCCAAAAATACAGGACTGTGGTTAGAGTTAAGAGGCGCTCCCACCTATGACAGTATCAGTCATCCATCGAACATTAATTAGGTCCCCCCACCCCACTTCGGTGCCAGGACTATAGAGACGCCTGAGATGAGCCCCTGCCCCATGAGGCACGCGGATGAGCACATCAAGGATTGCATTACACTCTGATAAGTTGCACTACTGGGTTATTAATAAGGCCTCATGACAGAGGATGCACATTCAAATCTATTGGGTGGAGTCAAGCATGGCTTCCTGGAGGAGGTAACACATGGGCAGACACAATTTCCTAGGTGGAACAGGGAAATCCCGTAGAATGTTCACAGTAAGCACGCTCGCTCCACACATACCTGCCAGCTGCCATGGAACACATGGCTTCCTCTAAAGGCAGGTGTCTTTCTCATTGTCTAATGATCCCCTTGGGTCTAACACCGGGATTGGAACGGTGTGCCCTTAATGGGAGCCCCAGGGGCTGGTCGGGAGTAAGCTGGGAAAGCTCACTAAACCCGGATTTTGCTACAGAGATGGCAGACGATGGGGTCCAGCAATACTATTTTTAATATGCCACTTTTGAATGTTTGCAACGTGCATTCTATGCACAGGACACATTCCAGTCCTGCCCGCTCCCCCCCCCCC